>NC_091687.1:52226287-52529318 GCF_041296265.1 Equus caballus
AATGAGATATCACCTCACTCCCATCAGAATGGCTATAACAAGAAAGGAAATAAGAGGTGTTGGAGAGGATGTTCAGAAAAGGGAACCCTTGTACACTGCCAGTGGGAGTGGAAACTGGTGCAGTCACTATGGAAAACAGTATGGAGAATCCTCAAAAAATTAAGGATAGAACTACCATAGGATCCAGCTATTCCATGGCTTGGAATCTATCCAAAGAACATGAAAACACAAATGCATAAAGATACATGCACCCCTATGTTCATTGCAGCATTATTCACAATATCCAAGACTTGGAAACAATCTAGGTGCCATCAAGGGACAAATGGATAAAGAAGATGTGATATATATATATATAATGGAATACTACTCAGCCATAAGAAACGATGAAATCCAGCCATTTGTGACAACATGGATGGACCTTGAGGGTGTTATGCTAAGCGAAGTAAGTGAGAGGGAGAAAGTCAAATACTGTATCATCTCACTCATAAGCAGAAGATAAAAACAACAACAAACAATCACATACACAGAGATTGGATTGGTGATTACCAGTGGGGAAGGGGTTGGGAGGAGGGCGAAAGGGGTGATTTGGCACATACCTGTGGTGATGGATTGTAATTAGTCTTTGGGTGGTGAAGACGTTGTAATCTACACAGAAATCAAAATATAATGATGTATACCTGAAACGTATGTAATGTTATAAACCAATGTCACCACAATTTTTAAAAAGTTGGTTTTTAATTTTCCCTGGGCCACTGCCAAGACTTTATCAAATATAAGTAAAATTCAACCAGGTCTTTTATGATGGTTTTGAATTAGGGACACTGAAAAGCAACCATAAAAAAAATGAAGGGGAAAGTAAAGACTTTAAAAAGCGATTCTTGCAAGCAGTTGTGAGGAGAGGTGAAGGTAGTTTGACGGAGAAACGAAAGATAACATAATGGATGAAAGATCACATTGAAGAGTGAAAACATAGAGTTGTAGGCAGGTACTTGAGAGTAACTTGCTAGTCTTAACAATGAGTTAACTCTTATTTTCTTATTGTTGTAAAGAAGAGGAAATCGAGGAAACAACTTCTCAACATCACAGCTACAAAAGAGCCGAGTCAGGATTTACATGCAGACCTATCTGGCCCCAGGGCCCCAGCTCCCTGCTGAGCTCTGACATAGTCACGGGCCCACAGTTCTGCATGAGATGGAACGTACAAATGAGTGATGCATAGTGCCAGCTTTAGCAAGTTTGTTCTTTAGGCAGGAAGAGAAGAGGAAGGCATTCATATGAAAAGAGTAAATATTAGAAAATAGTAAACCACTAGTGCCAGATTATTTGTGTAAACTTTGCATATAATGGAGATCAGGGAAAGAAAAATATAGCCGAGACCTGATTAGACAGGTTAAATTCTCAGAAAAAACTAGGGTTGAAGCTCTGCATGAATGTTAACATAAAATTTCCTAGACGGCTGGAGTTTAGCATATTAAGAGAGCAACTTTCTCTGTTAAAATATATATATATATAAACAATGCAAAATAATTTTTACAGTATGCCTTTTGCCTTGTTTAAAGCAAATTCAAAACATGAACATTGAGGGTAACTCAAATGACATATAGTTTTTATTTTACACAGTACCACTTGATTTAAAAAGGATAAAGTACTACTTGGTTAAAAAATATGATTTCATGTGCATTTTTAGCAACTATTACTAATGTTCAAAGTGAAGTCCACAAAACAAACAATTTAATAATTTTCCTGTTAAGGAAAGGAAACTCGAATTCAAATATCACTCATTTTAAATAAAGAAGGACAACTTACTTGCCCTTTTCTCAAATTTTACAACTAGTTCTAAGACACAAACATTTAAAAGAATTTCTGCTCAATTCTTTTTGCAATCTACATAATCATGGAGGTTAATTTTTCTTTAAAAGCCTCAAGAAAATTTTGGTAAAATATCACAAATGCTTTCTATTATATGAACTGAACATTTAAAATTTCTATTTCAGTTAATTAAATTTACTGAAAATGCTAATTTTTCCTCAAAATCTTTGTGCTAATGTCTTGAAAATTGCACCAAAAATATTTATTGAAAGGTACTTTTTTCTTTTTTATTTATTTTTATTTTTTATTAAGGTTATAAAAGTTAACATCCTTGTGAAATTACTTTTGTAGTTACACCACTTCACCCCTAGTGCCCTCCCCACACCCCCCTTTCTCCTGGCAACCACCGATCAGTTCTCTTTGTCCATATGTTAACTACCACCTATAAGTGGAGTCATACCGAGTTCGTCTTTCTCTGTCTGGCTTATTTCACTCAACATAATACTCTCAAGGTCTATCCATGTTGTTGTGAATGGGACAACTTTGTCCTTTTTTATGGCTGAGTAGTATTCCATTGTATATATATACCACAACTTCTTTATCCAATCATCAGTTGCTGGGCACTTAGGTTGGTTCCATGACTTGGCTATTGTGAATAATGCTGCAATGAAGATAGGGGTGCATAGAGCTTCTGAAATTGCTGATTTCAGGTTCTTAGGATAGATACCCAGTAGTGGGATGGCTGGGTCATAAGGTATTTCTATTTTTAACTTTTTGAGGAATCTCTGTACTGTTTTCCATAGTGGCTGCACCAGTTTGCATTCCCACCAACAGTGTATGAGGGTTCCCTTTTCTCCACAGCCTCTCCAACATTTGTCACTCTTGGTTTTGGATATTTTTGCTATTCTAACAGGTGTAAGGTGATATCTTAGTGTAGTTTTGATTTGCATTTCCCTGATGATTAGTGATGATGAGCACCTTTTCATGTGTCTATTGGCCATCCATATATCTTCTTTGGAGAAATGTCTGTTCATGTCCCCTGCCCATTTTGTAATTGGATTATTTGATTTTTTTATTGTTGAGTTGTGTGAGTTCTTTGTATATTATGGAGATTAACCCTTTGTCGGATAAATAACTTGTGAATATTTTTTCCCAATTAGTGGGCTGTTTTTTTGTTTCAATCCTGTTTTCCCTTGCCTTGAAGAAGCTCTTTAGCCTGATGAAATCCCATTTGTTTATTGTTTCTATTGTTTCCCTCATGTGAGGGGTTATGGTGTCCGAAAAAATTCTTTTGAAGCTAATGTCAAAGAGTGTGCTGCTGATATTCTCTTCTAGCAGACTTATTGTTTCAGGCCTAATCTTTAGGTCTTTGATCCATTTTGAGTTTATTTTAGTAAATGGTGAAAAAGAATGGTTGATTTTCATTCTTTTACATGTGGCTGTCCAGTTTTCCCAGCACCATTTGTTGAAGAGACTTTCTTTCCTCCATTGCAGGCCCTCAGCTCCTTTGTCAAAGATTAGCTGTCCATAGATGTGTGGTTTTATTTCTGGGCTTTCAATTCTGTTCCATTGATCTGTGGACCTGTTTTTGTACCAGTACCATGCTGTTTTGATTACTGTGGCTTTGTAGTATGTTTTGAAGTCAGGGATTGTGATGCCTCCAGCTTTGTTCTTCTTTCTCAGGATCGCTTTAGCAATTCGGGGTCTTTTGTTGCCCCATATGAATTTTTGGATTCTTTGTTCGATTTCTGTAAAGAATGACATTGGAATTCTGATTAGGATAGCGTTGAATCTGTGTATTGCTTTAGGTAGCATGGACATTTTAACTATGTTTCTTCTTCCAATCCATGTGCATGGAATGTCTTTCCATCTCTTTATGTCGTCGTCGATTTCTTTCAAGAAGGTCTTGTAGTTTTCGTTGTATAGCTCTTTCACTTCCTTGGTTAAATTTATCCCAAGGTATTTTATTCTTTTTGTTGCAATCGTGAATGGGATTGAGTTCTTGAGATCTTTTTCTGTTAGTTCGTTGTTAGCATATAGAAATGCTACTGATTTATGTATGATGATTTTATACCCTGCAACTTTGCTGTAGTTGTTGATTGTTTCTAATAGTTTTTGTATGGATTCTTTGGGGTTTTCTATATATAAGATCACGTCGTCTGCAAACAGCGAGAGTTTTACTTCTTCGTTGCCTATTTGGATTCCTTTTATTTCTTTTTCCTGCTGAATAGCTCTGGCCAACACCTCCAGTACTATGTTGAATAGGAGTGGTGAAAGTGGGCACCCTTGTCTTGTTCCTGTTCTGAGAGGGATGGGTTTCAGTTTTTGTCCATTGAGTATGATGTTGGCTGTAGGTTTGTCATATATGGCCTTTATTATGTTGAGGTACTTTCCTTCTATACCTATTTTATTGAGGGCTTTTATCATAAATGGATGTTGGATCTTGTCAAATGCTTTCTCTGCATCTATTGAGATGATCACGTGATTTTTGTTTCTCATATTGTTAATGTAGTGAATCACATTGATTGACTTGCGGATGTTGAACCATCCCTGTGTCCCTGGTATAAATCCCACTTGATCATGGTGTATAATCTTTTTGATATATTGCTGTATTCGGTTTGCCAAAATTTTGTTGAGGATTTTTGCATCTATATTCATCAGTGATATTGGCCTGTAGTTTTCCTTCTTTGTGTTGTCCTTGTCAGGTTTGGGGATCAGGGTGATGTTGGCTTCATAGAATGTATTAGGGAGTGCTCCATCTTCCTCTATTTTCTGGAACAGTTTGCGAAGGATAGGTATTAAATCTTCTTTGAATGTTTGGTAGAATTCTCCAGAGAAGCCATCTGGTCCTGGACTCTTATTTTTGGGGAGGTTTTTGATTACTGTTTCTATGTCTTTACTTGTGATTGGTCTATTCAGATTCTCCATTTCTTCCTGATTAAGTTTGGGTAGGTTGTATGAGTCTAGGAATTTATCCATTTCTTCTAGGTTGTTCAATTTGTTGGCATATAGTTTTTCATAGTATTCTCTTATGGTCCTTTGTATTTCTTCAGTATCTGTTGTGATTTCTCCTCTCTCGTTTCTAATTTTATTTATTTGAGACTTCTCTCTTTTTTTTTAGTGAGTCTGGCTAAGGGTTTGTCGATTTTGTTAATTTTTTTGAAGAACCAACTCTTTGTTTCATTGATCCTTTCTACTGTCTTTTTTGTTTCAATATCATTTATTTCTGCTCTAATTCTTATTATTTCCCTCCTTCTACTGACTTTGGGCTTTGTTTGTTCTTCTTTTTCTAATTCCGTTAGGTGTCGTTTGAGGTTGTTTATGTAAGATTTTTCTTGCTTATTGAGGAGAGCCTGTATTGCAATGAATTTTCCTCTTAGGACTGCCTTTGCTGCATCCCAAATAATTTGGTACGGTGTCTTTTCATTTTCATTTGTCTCCCGATAATATTTGATTTCTTCTTTAATTTCTTCAATAATCCATTGTTCGTTCAGTAGCATGTTGTTTAGTCTCCACATTTTTGGCCCTTTCCCAGCTTTATTCTTGTAGTTGATTTCTAGTTTCATAGCATTGTGATCAGAAAAGATGCTTGATATTATTTCAACCCTCTTGAACTTATTGATGCTTGCTTTGTTTCCCAAGATATGGTCTATCCTTGAGAATGTTCCATGCGCGCTTGAGAAGAAGGTGTAACCTGCTGCTTTTGGATGAAGTGTCCTATATATATCTATTAGGTCCATCTGATCTAATTTTTCACTTAATTCTATAATTTCCTTGTTGATTTTCTGTCTGGATGATCTGTCCATTGGTGTTAATGGGGTGTTAAGCTCCCCTACTATTATTGTATTACTGTTGATGTCTCCTTTTAGTTTTGTTAAGAGTTTCTTCACGAATTTTGGTGCTCCTGTGTTAGGTGCATATATATTTATGAGTGTTATGTCATCTTGGTGGAGCGTCCCTTTTATCATTATATACTGCCCCTCTTTGTCTTTCATTACCTGTTTTGCTTTGAAGTCTACTTTGTCTGATATAAGTATGGCAACACCTGCTTTCTTTTGTTCATTATTGGCTTGGAGTATTGTCTTCCACCCCTTCACTCTGAGTCTGTGTTTGTCTTTGGGGCTGAGGTGTGTTTCCTGGAGGCAGCATATTGTTGGATCTTGTTGTTTGATCCATCCTGCCACTCTGTGCCTTTTGATTGGAGAGTTCAATCCATTCAAGTTTAGTGTGATTATTGAAACATGGGGGCCTACTGTTGCAATTTTATCACTTGCTTTCCGGTTCTTTTGCATTTTGTCCTGATGGAGAGCTGTTACTTTGTATTATTCCTTCTGCTTATCTCCTTTGTTCTGGATTTTGTAACCCCCTTTTTTTTTTGATTTTTCAGGAATGAGTTTCTTCCTGAGCAATTCTTGAAGAGGAGGTTTTCTGGTGATGAACTCCCTTAACTTTTGTTTATCTGGGAAAGTTTTTATTTCTCCATTGTATTTGAAGGATATTTTTGCTGGGTAGAGTATTCTTGGCTGCAAGTTTTTATCCTTCAGAGTTTTGAATATTTCATTCCAATCTCTTCTAGCCTGTAAGGTCTCTCCTGAGAAATCTGCTGATAGCCTTATGGGGTTTCCTTTGTAAGTTATTTTCTTCTGCCTGGCTGCCCTTAGTATTTTCTCTTTGTCATTGACTTTTGCTAGTTTCACTACTATATGTCTTGGGGTTGGTCTTCTTGCGTTAATAAATCTTGGAGATCTATTGGCTTGTGTGACATGAAGTTCCTTCTCTCTTCCCAAGTTTGGAAAGTTCTCAGCTATTATTTCTTTGAACAGGCCTTCTGCCCCCTTCTCCTTCTCTTCTCCCTCTGGTATACCTATAATCCTTATGTTGCATCTCCTAATTGAGTCGGATAATTCTCGGAGAGTTTCTTCATTTCTTTTTAGTCTTAATTCTCTCTCCTCCTCTGCCTGCAGCATTTCTATATTCCTATCCTCCAAATTGCTAATTCTCTCCTCCATATTATCGACCCTACTGTTCAGAGAGTCCAGATTTTTCTTAATCTCCTCCATTGTGTTCTTCATCTCCAGTATTTCTAATTGGTTCTTCTTTATGGTGTCAAGCTCTTTTGTGACATAGCTCCTGAACTCGTTGAGTTGTCTATCTGAATTCTCTTTTAGGTCGTTGAGTGTTTTCATAATGGCAGTTTTGAAATCATCGTCATTTAGGTTGTAGATTTCATTGTCTTTGGGATTGTTTTCTGGATGCTTATCATTTTCCTTCTGTTCTGGAGATTTAATATATTTTTTTCATACTGCTTGATGGTGTGGGTTTGTGCCTCCGCATAGAGATAGAGTTTACTCGCTGCTTCCACTTGTTGCGACTGGTGTGTGTGTGTGGGGGGGCAGCTGTTTAGACTGCCCCAACCAGGAACCCTGTCGGCTGTTACTGACTGGGTCTGGACCCCTCCTCGTAGTCACAGTGGTCCTGTGGGGTCCCTTGTCGGTTGTGGGGGCTATCGCAAGGGGGCCTCAGGCTGCTGGTGCCTACTGCTGCAGCCCACCTAGACGTGCTCCCTCCTTGTGGTCTGCAGCAGTGATGTGGGCTTTCCCATCAGCCAGGAGTAGGATCACCTATAATCTCTGATTTGTCCCTAACAGAGCCCACCAGATCACACTTGTCCACTATAAGTCCCAGCAGAGCTATGTGTATCTTCTCCAGTCTGTCATTAGCTCACTTAGCTGTGCTGCTTTCGCCCCAGGGCCTTCCCGCCTTGTGATTGCCAGTTGGGACCTCTCCACTAGTGCTGTGCAGAGGCTTTCACTGAGGCTGCTGTAAGAACCTGGAGTTCCCCGGTGGGCTATGTAGTCATTTCACTGGAGCTCTATTCTGCCCCACTTTACTCTCATGGGATCTCTGGGAGCCCCTTGCCTCATCTGGGACACAGCCAGAGTCTGTAGGCCTGGCGGTGGCTTGTAAGCTGCTGCCTTGTAGGGAATTCTGCTCTAGGGAGCTTCCTGGTGTTCCGAATGCTGTGCAGGGCCTCCCTGCCAATGGCAAGCAGAGGCCCTCCCGGTGTTGGTGCTCCACCCAGTCCCCAGGCGCGTCCACAGGAAGTCCGGGCACCACCTGTACCGACCCGTGTGCAGGAGACAGTGAGCCCAGCAGCAGCTTGTGGCCTGGAGCCGCCCCAGGGGATCTGCCCACCGGGAGCTTTCCTTTTTCCTGGATTCTGGGTGTGGCCTCTCTGCTAATGGTGAGCAGAGGCTTTCCCTGCCGGGGAGATGCAGGACCCTGGAGCTTTCCCCCACGCCACAGAGCCAGGCGCTGGAGCTCCAACCGTGTCCCCAAGCACGTCTACGGGAAGTCCGGGCACCCCCTGCACCGAGCCCTGCACCAGTGACCATGAGCCCAGCGGCAGCTTGCAGTCTGGAGCCGCCCCAAGGGATCCGCCCACCGGGAGCTTTCCTTTTTCCTGGATTCTGGGCATGGCCTCCCTGTTAATGGTGAGCAGAGGCTTTCCCTGCTGGGGAGGTGCGGGACCCTGAAGCCTTCCCCCGCGCCGCAGAGCCAGGCACTGGAGCTCCAAACATGTCCTCAAGCACTTCTACGGGAAGTCAGGGTGCCCCCTGTACAGAGCCGTGCACCAGAGACCATGAGCTCAGTGGCAGCTTGTGGTCTGGTGCCATGCCAGGCCCACCAGGAGCTTCTCTTTGCTCTGGTTTCTGGGCGGGGCCTCCCTGCTAATGGCGAGCGGAAGCCTTCCCTGCCGGTGGGTGCGGGGCCCTGAGGATTTCCCCCTGGGCCTAGGTGCAATCACGGGGGTCTTGGGTAGCGGTGTTGTCACCTGTTTCCACTGTCGCTCCGCTGGTGAGTGCACACTCCTGTCCTTGGTGTCTGGCGATGCTATGGTGGAGTCCGTTGGAAGAGAGCCTCCTGCAGGAACTAGGCTGTCTGGGGGTCGGGGGTCGGGGGTCGGAGAGCTTTCACCTATTTCCACCTCCTCCCGGCGGGGGGAGTCTGTCCGCGTTCCGATGTGTAGTAGCATGAGACTTTTAGACGTCTTGAGATGCTATCTGGATATCCTTTGTTAATCGGTGAATGTCCAATTAGTTGTAGATTTGATGGGGGAGAGACAAAGAAGCCCTCTCACTCCACCACCTTGGTCCCCTGAAAGGTACTTTTTTTTAAAAAAAAAGAAAAGAACATCTCTCTATGGATTTCAGAGTGAATATTTACATAAATAAGATTACTAATCTCAGTCTATTCACAACTACACACACACACACACACACAAAGACAAATACACAGTGTTTAGTATTATTAGGAATGCATAAAGCTGTTGGCCTCCGTACCTATTTGGCAATAAAATGTAGTCCTAGCAATAAAATGCACATGAATATATTCTACTTCCTTTGGTTTTTACTGAAAGGCCTCTTGCTGGCTAATCCACTCTCCTTTAATAAAACCAAATCCACTTGGCAAATTTCTTACTTTTATTTGAAAAATATATTTAGGAATCAAAACCTGAAATGCAGACAAGAAAATTAATAAATACTTTTATGCAATACTTTCAAAGGGGCAAAAATAAAATTAGACCCAAAATTAAGAAAAAAACTTCAATAAATAGTTTTAACTGTTACATTAATTGGTTAATTACACTGTTTTACTTCAGTGAGAAATGAAACTAGATATGTTAGGAAAATTGTCTAGCATAACATTTTCCAATATGAAAATAAAAATTTCAGTGAAAGATGTTTCAGTCCGTCCCCTCATCTCTTTTTATCCAGAACCTCTGCTGGCCTTTAATAGCCTCTTTGTTAGAGAAAGCAAGCGATTTTGTGGATGCTTACACATATTTTTTAATGGAAAAGAAAACTGATATGATATAAAATTATTTTCACTGTAATGAAAATTATAAGGCTCAAAGACAACAATGTTTATAATTTGTTACATCTATTTTTAAAAAGTAAGTGTGATTCCAATAATCTTTCTGAAGTAGATGATGAGGAGTTCTGGATAATTACATATTCTGCTTAGTAGAGAAACACGACTCATATGAATTATCACTTTTCAAAGAATTAGACTAACATAAAATAGGCCACATGAAATTACAATGAGACCAATTATATCTTTCTCTGTTGTTCCAAAAAGTATGTAATATTGAAGTACCTCTGGACCATTCCATACCCCACGCAGTGTTAGATGGCACATGTGCAGGCAATGTGTTTAGTGAGAAGCCTTGGGTTGCAGAGATCTTCTGACATTGCCTTTAAATTGATAACATTTATCTGTTATTATAATGAATTGGTTGACTTTGGGGATTATTGTCCACCATTGAAAGAAAACAGAACATTGACCTTGCAGTATTGATTCAGGGTTGCTTCAAGACAAGATATTGTTAAATACTTTGAAATAGTTTAAAGACATTTGTCTGTTTTTCCTTCTTTCTTTTCTCATTCTTTGCTTTGTCTTTCCATCTTTCCTTCTTTCTATCTGTCTTTCTTTCTTCCCCAAGGACCTCCTAGGACTTCTCCTCCTGTGTAACCTCTGATCTCTTGCTACTATGCTCTTAGAGATAATTATAAGGAACTATTTTCACTTTCAAAGAGGATTCTTAGACATAGTAAAACTCTAATCTAGAAGGGGGATTTTTCCAATAATGCGAAACACGCAAGATTTTAAATGTCTCACATTCTAGTACAAAATAACACATCATGACATTACCTTTATATATTTATTCCTTAATCTCTTTGGGCTTCAGTTTCTTCATTAGAGAGACAGTGGCATTTTGGCAAATGTTTGTAGAAGGGCATTATATCAATAGGACTTCACATTCATTTGCACAAACACTCTCATGTGTAGGAATAGGCTGGCTCCTATTTGGTATGGTACAAACAGTCAAACAGTGGCTAGCAATAGCATTAGCCAGTAAATTGATATTTCTTTAAGAAATTGAAAATCTGAGCAAAGGAAAGAAAATAAAAGAAAGAAAGAGGGAGAGCAAGGGGGAGGGAGGAAGGAACGGTGAAAGGAAAGAAAGAAGGAATGGTAGAGAGGAGAGAATGACAAAAATTGTAACCTGTTAGTAACAAAGTATTAAATATTATAGAGTTATTACAATGTTATTATCTAAGAATTTGTATCTTGACTCCTAATTTTCACTGTCAGTTAAGGATTAATGTCCCACTTAATTTTGTACATGGATCTCATAGGTTACTTTTGCTGTTTCAAAAACAAAAATTATGGGGGCTGGCCTGGTGGTGCAGCAGTTAAGTTTGCACATTCTGCCTCGGCAGCCTGGGGTTCACTGGTTCAGACTCCGGGTGCAGACCTACAGACTGCTTGTCAAGCCACACTGTGGCAGGTGTCCCACATATAAAGTAGAGGAAGATGGACACAGATGTTAGCTCAGGGCCAGTCTTCCTCAGAAAAAAAGAGGAGGATTGGTGGTAGATGTTAGCTCAAGGCTAATCTTCCTCAAAAAAACCCAAAAAACAAAAAAGTACAAGGTCAATCCTGGTAACTTAGTGGTTAAGGTCAGTGCTCTCCACTTCAGCAGCCAGGGTTCCTTTCCTTGGCACAGACTTACATCACTCATCTGTCAGTGGCCATGCTGTGGTGATGGCTCACATACAAAAAGTGGCAGTGGAAGTTAGCTTAGGGTGAATCTTCCTCAGCAAAAAAAAGGAAAATTATATTATGCCCCTTTGCATTTGATGTGTATTATATAATTTGCATAAAACTTGTTTTTAATGTCATCTTCCTCCCTTTTCCCAGTTATTAAGTATTCTGGTCCTCCAGTATCTTATCTCATTTGGATGATAGTTCAAGGGTACTCTTATTTCTTGATATGCCTTATTATTTGCTTTTCTTGGAATATCAATATGACATATCACCATCTCACCTTGTTTCTCCATGTCTGAAGTTGTTTCTTTATTCTTCTCACTACAATATATGCAATCCCTAGACATTATCAAGTTTTCACATAGGGAAGGAAAGCAAGATGCAGAAAGAGTGAGTAACATGCCCAAGGGCACAAAGCAATTTGGTGACAAAACTGGACTAAAACTACAAATAATCACCTCTTACATATGTGTAACATATGTGTAATTTACAACGAGCCACATGCTTTACCACAGTTTATGCATTACAATCACACTCTCAACAAATCAACCACAATCTCAGTCTCCAGAATCTCATTTCTGTGTTTTTCCCATATATCATACTGAATGTGGATTAAAGTTTTTATATTTATCTTTCATCTCTCTGCCTGGACAATTCTAGCTCCATACTTTCTCAGTAGAATAAAATTCTATTAAAAGACAATATTTAGCCATCTCACTATCAACTCAATTTGATTCAATAAATATTTTCTGTGCCTTTTCTACTTATAAAACACTGTGCTCATCTATAAAAAGAAAAAAACTCAAAATGGATCAAAGACCTAAATGTAAGAGGTAAAATTATAAAACTCTTGGAAAGAACATAGATGTATATATTTCTGACCTTGGATTAGGCAATAGTATCTTAGATATGATACTAAAGCCCAAGCAAACAGAGAAAAAAATAGATAAAAAGACAAATTATCTGAATTAAGCATGAGCAAAATATTTGAATAGACATTTCTCCAATGAAAATATACAGAAGACCAATAAGCACATAAAAAGATGAACATCATTAGTCATTAGTGAAATGCAAATCAAAACCACAATAAAATACTATTTTATATCTACTAAGCCGGCTATAATAAAAAAAAATGAACACTAGCAAGTGTTAGGATATGTAAAAATTAAAACACTCATACATTTCTGGTAGGAACATAAAATGGTGCAGCTGCTTTGGAAAACAGTTCAAAATTTCCTCAAAAAGTTAAACATAGAGTTACCACATGCCACTCCACTCCTAGGAATGTACTTGAGATAACTGGAAATATGTGCTTACACAAGAGTGTACACAGATGTTCAAAACAGCATTATTTATAATATCCCATAATGTTCTGTTTCTAGTATATATTGCCCTAATTGTATAACGATAATCATTTTGAAAGTGCATATTCTTCTATTGCTATGGATATTCATGATTTACATATCTTTAAATATTTACCAAGGTAATAGATGTTATAGTTTTAAGTTAGATTTTCCATTATGCTTACCAAGAAAAACAGCACCCCTTGACCCACCATTTTTTGTCTGATTCTTCCCAGAGGCAATCACTTTCAATGACTTTAGCTGTTTTCTTTGGTATTTACCTCCATATTTTTAAATAAAATACTTACATTACTATTTTTAAAATATTTTAGACATTAACTACTCACTGACTGCCTGCTTCAATAGATGTAGGTTCAGCTCTTTAAGCTAGCACTTACACACACACACACACACATACACACACAAGTATATCACAAACTTCCTCTTTTCACTTCCTCCAATAGAGTTGTCATCATTATTTTTAATAAATAAATATTAAAGGTGTATATTTTTGTGACTTTGAAAATATTACACACTGCTGAGCTATGAAGTATATTATAAAATTTTCTTCTTCTTGCACATTTTACTTACCTGAAGTTTGTTTTATCCCTACATATCTATCTATCATTAATTTACCCCCAAATTCTGCTGTAGAAAGGTTCTCTTTTAATGTATTCTAATCTATGAGGTCTTCTATGAAAGTTATCTTTTATTTTTCTTTTTGGATATAGTTTGCAGAGCCTTTGGATAACCAGCTTCTCAATCTAGACTGATTGTTCTCAGGTTGGCTTCATAAGTATTGTCTTAGAATTTTCCTTCAACATCAGTTGGGGATTTCCTTTAATGTCTCTCCCATTGGATTTTCTATATCCTAGATACCACTTCTTTTTTCTTGTTTAATTATTCTCTTCTTATGATTTTGATAATTACCCACTCTAGTACCAAGAGGTAAGATTTGATAACAGGCACATCTGAATACATTTTTATTCTATTCACATGTTTGATTGATAGTTTGGTTAGATACACGATGCAGAATTTTGAATGCATTGATGTGCTGGCCCCAAGCATCTACTTGCTAGTGCAAAATCTCATGCCATTTTTATTCCATCTCCTTTGGATATCTGACCTTATTTTTTCACCTTTCTGGAAGATATTACCCTATGTATTTATTCCCAATGTTCTGAAATTTCATGATGAAGTGTTTAAGTATTGCTCTTCTTTTAATTGACCTCATTGGAGCATGCTAAATTTGGAAACTGCTGTCCTTTAGGTCTCCAAATTTTCTTGGTTTATTTCTCTGATGATAACTTTCTTTTCATTTTATTTATTGTTTCATTTTTGATAAAAAGTGTTGGCTAACCAAACCACACACAAACATTACAAGAAAACTATGGACTGATATCTCTTATGAACGTAGATGCAAAATTCTTAACAAAACATTAGCAAATCAAATCCAACAATGTATAAAAAGAATTATACACCACAACCAAGTGGGATTTATCCAGGTATGCAAGATTGGTTCAATATTCAAAAAATAACATAGTCTATAATATCAACAGGCTGAACAAGAAAAATCACATAAACATATCAATAGATGCAGATTAAGCATTTGTCAAAATCCAACACCCGTTCATGGTAAAAACCCTCAGTAAGCTAGGAATAGAGGGGAACTTTCCCAACTTGGTAAAGTATATATACAAAAAACCTGTAGCTAACATCATACTTAATGGTGAAAAACTTGAAGCTTTCCTACCAAGATCAGGAATATGCAAGGATGTCTCATCTTACAACTCCTTTTCAGCATTGTACCAGAAGTTCTAGCTACTCCAATAAGACAAGAAAAGCAAATAAAAGGTATATAGATTAAGAAGGAAGATGTAAAACTGTCTTTGTTCACAGGTGATATGATCATCTGTGAAAAATCTAAAAGAATTGACAAAAAAGCCCCAGGAACTAATAAGAGATTATAGCAAGGTTGCAGGATACAATGTTAACATACAAAAGTCAATAGCTTTCAGGTATACCAAGAATGAATAAGTGGAATTTGAAATAAAAAACACAATGCTATTTGCATTAGCACTCCCAAAAATGAAATATTTAGGTATAAATCTAATAAATTTTGTATAAGACCTATATGAGGGACACTAAATAACTCTACTTAAAAAAATCAAAGAAGAACTAAGTCATTGGAAAGATATTCCATGTTCATGGATAGGAATATTCAATATTTTCAAGATGTCAGTTCCAAACTTTGTCTATATATTTAATTCAATACAAAACAAAACCCCAGCACGTTATTTTATGGATATTGACAAACTTATTCTAAAGTTTATAGAGAGAAGCAAAGGACCAGAATAGCCAACACAATATTAAAGAAAAATATTAGAGAAATTACACCACTCAACTTTAAGACTTACTGTAAACTGCAGTATTCAAGACAGTGTGGTATTAGTAAAAGAGTAGACAAATAGATCAATGGAACAGGATAGAGAGCCCATAAATAGACTCATATAAATATAGATAGCTAATTTGTAACAAAGGAGCAAAGGCAATACAATGGAGCAAAGATAGTCTTCAATAAATGGTGCTGGAAAATTGGACATCTATATGCAAAAAATAATAATAATAATAAGCCTAGGCACAGACTTTACAACTTTTCACAAAAATTAACTCAAAATGGATTATACACCTAAATGTAAAGTACAAAACTATAAAACTTCTAGAAGATAACATTGAAATTCTAGAGAATCTTGGGTATTACAATGATTTATTAGATACAATGCTAAAAGCATAATCCATGGAAAAATTGAAAGTTGGACTTCATTAAAATTAAAAACTTCTGCTCTGTGAAAGATCATGTCAAGATTATGAGAAGATAAGCCAGACTGGCAGAAAATATTTTCAAAAGACACATCAGATAAAGGGCTATTATCTAAAATATACAAAGAACACCTAAAACTCAACAGTAAGAAAACAAATAACCCAATTTAAAAATGTGCCAAAGATCTTAACAGACAGTTCACCAAAGAAGATACACAGATGAGAAATGAGCATATGAAAAGAAGCTCCACATCGAATTTCATCAGGCAAATGCAAATTAAAACGAGATACTACTACATACCTATTAGAATAGCTAAAATCTGGAACACTGCCAACACCAAATGCTGGTGAGGATGTGGACCAACAGGAACTGTCATTGCTGGTGGGAATGCAAAATGGTATTTTGGACAACAGTTTAGGAGTTTCTTGCAAAACTAAACATACTCTTAGCATATGATTCAGCAATTGTGCTCCTTGGTATTTACCCAAAGAAGCTGAAAACCTATGTCTACACAAAAATCTGCACATGGATGTTCATAACAGCTTTATTCATAATTGTGAAAATTTGAAAGCAAACAAAATGTCTTTCAGTAGATGAACTGATAAACTGTGGTATATCCAGGCAAGGTATATTATTCAGCACTACAAAGAAATGAGCTACCAAGCCCTGAAAAGATATAAAGGAACATTAAATGCATATTAGTAAGTGAAAGAAGCCAATCTAAAAAGGCTACATAATGTATGATTCCAATTATATGATTTTCTGGAAAAGGCAAAACTATGGAGACAATAAAAAGATCAGGGTTGCCAGGGGTTGGAGTAGGGGGAGGGATGAATTGGTGGAGCACAGAGGATTTTTAGGGTGATGAAAATACTCTGCACGATACCATAATGATGGATACATATCATTAGACATTTGTCCAAACCCATGGAATATACAACACCAAGAGTGAACCTGAATATAAACTCTGGACTTTGGTCAACTCAGCTGTGTCAAAATAGGTTCATCAATTGTAACAAATGTATCATTCTGGCATGGGATGTTGATAATGGGGAAGGCTATGCATGTGTGGGAGCAAGGAGTATTTGGGAAATCTCTGCATGAACCTTCTCCTTAATTTTTCTGTAAACCTAAAACTACTCTATAAAAATAAAATCATAAATTAAAAGAAAAAATCGGTTACACTTTAGACCTCCTGGACTGTAATTTTTCCTTTTTTGCTAATTTCTAAATTTTTTTTCGATTTTTTGTTTTCTTATTCTCTCCTTCAGAAGATTTTTCTCAATTTTATCTTCCAAACTGTGTTTTGAGTATTTTATTTCTGTTCTCATATATTTAATTTGTTCTTTTGTTTTTCACTTTGTTTTATATTTTGACGTCCATCTTTCTCAGATACTTTGAATATCTGTAGGTAAGGGAGAAATCCTTCTATTGTTGGCCTAGAGGTTACAAGAATTCTCCAGAGACTCTTGAATCCACTGGGGGAAAGATTGCCTCAGTTTTCCTGTGTTCAGTTTAGCTGTCTTGCCCTCAGCTCTACATGCTATTCCTAAGTCCAAGGACCTCCTAGTTCACTGTGATCAGAAGGTAACCTTTCTCCCTTCTCCTGAATAAGGAAATAAAATTTGCCCAGCTGCTCTGGGGATCACTAATGCTTATACAGAATTTCAACTGATCCTCTAATTTTCAACTCCAACTACGTACCCTCTTCAGATGTACCTACTGTCTCCAATTCTTGACACTTTCTTTCTAGGGTTCTCTGGTACTGATCATCTTTGTTCTTGGCTCCATATTTTGTAAGCTTGGGTTTCAGCCTTCTTGGTTCAGCTAATTAGTTTAATTTGTGTCCATCAACTTTCAGCTTTCTAAGTTTTGTTGCAGTACTCTCCACTTATTGCTCAATATTCTTGGGGTTAATGGCTTTCTTTGTCTACCTTGTTAGAGTAATTTTCATGAGCGTTCTTGAAGAAGCAGAGATGAATACAAGTGGTCAATCAGCCACCTCGAAGTGGGAACAGGTATCCATGTTTTTGTACTGTAAACTGATATAATAATCTATGAAGTTATCTTTTAATAATGCTTAACAATGAAAGATACAATATTCAATCATTTTTTGTATGAACTTTAATGTTCCAATGAAAGTTTGGGATTTTTATTTCAAGGCTATCAATTTTTCCAACAAAGATTTGAAATGTTGATTCCTTTTGCATATTGTGTTTCAAAATCAGCATTTTCTGAAGTCTACTAATCATTCAGTGGTCAGATAATTTTATATATATATATCCCCCTCTTAGAGATATATGATACTTAATAAGCTAACAAGGTCCAAAGTAAAAAAACATATTTAACCTTTTTGAAAACTAGGCTCTCAAAATTTATTTGACAATTTGACACTTTCCCTGCAAAATCACTATCAATATCCAGTAGAATATTCGTTCTGTGCAATACATTCTGAGAAACTCTGCTGTGGTTTAATATTTACCCTGGCACAGTTTGCACAGACTTAATGTGTAATTAATGTTTATTGCAATTATTATCAGTTCTTCTAAATGTCTTAGAAAAGAGCTATAGTGGATTAGCTTTCCATGATAAAATATTACTTACCTCACATTTGGTTGATAAGTTTGGCAAGGATAGGTCTATACAACTCCTTCTTTAAAATATAAATGCCTTTTATAGGCTAAATGACCACAATAATATCATTAATAAGACTGCAGCTATCAAACATGACAGATACATTTTATGCAGAAGACACAAATATGAAGAATAAATTCTGCCTGCCATCTAGACACTCTAACCTAGTTCTATAGTTAATGAGAAATCCCATTCTTGCCATGTTTTACTCTTTAGTACAGACACACATACAGTGATAATCTAACCCACCTGTGATGTTGAAAATTATTTGAATTATAGTAAATTGGGGGTAAATTTACATAAAAATATTCAGAACTAGGAAGCAAAAAAAGAAATGTGATTTAGCTCATAAAACTGTTTATTCTTTCCCTTGCCTACAAGAAAGCATCACTTGAATTACCAAAGTAGCTATTTTTCTGCTGTTAGCTCTTAACCAAATATTGGCACCAAGAGCACCGTCTCTCCTTCAGGGGATCAGCCAAACACAACTACAGCCCAAAAAAGACATCCTGTCCCTCCTTCAACAGCCAGCAGTCTCCTCTCACAGTTCCAAAGAAAAACAAGAAGAAATATTTGCAAAGATTTTTGTCTTGTACCAAAAATGAACATTAATAAAATCATGCTTGGAGGAAAGCACTGAGAGAGTATATAAAAACGATATTGTAATGTCAAAGTGGGAAGCATTAATTCATAATATGCAGGAGTATTTTTAGATGGTACTGACAGTTTGCACGAAGCTGGGGAGTGGTGTGACTTGCTTTCATAGGAAAGGAATGGCCTAGCCTGGGAATTTTATTGGCAGATATCATAGCTTAAAAATGCACATGGGATGTCTGTTTTATAAAGCAACAAGTATAATATTTTACTTTTTTTTTCGTTTTATGATAGGAATCAGTTATTATACAAGAGAAAATTTTCTTGCTTTTCTCATTATTCATCTTACTTTTGCTAGACGGTATTAAACAGAAGTCTGAATATTATCTTAGATTTTATGGCTCTCTATGGTTTGCAAAGTACTTTCACATACATCACCTCCTTTAATCCTTGCGACAACTGTTGAGGGTGTTATTAACATCTCTGCTTTATCTAAGAGAAAACGGAAGATCAGAAGGGATTAGTGAGCTGCCTAAGACTGCACAACCTCTAAGTAAGAGAGCCAAGTGTGGAACCCTGAACTTCTGCTTCCAAAGCCAAAGGGGACACTCCCCTCTACCACGTCTGTGACGTGTTCTTCCTTCTTTTAATTAGCTTAACATAACTTTGGACTTTATAAAACATTATCCTAATTAGGGAGTTATTTTCCATCATATGTCAAATTGAAGCACCCCAAAATTATCATTTTTTTCAGATCAGAAACAGGCGAATATGGGCAATTTCACATGGTTCAATCTAATACATACAGACCCCCGAAAAGATATTTGATAATTTGCAATGCTGCTCACGTACAAATGTCCTGTTTTAAAACTGTACCATAAAATTTAATATTTCTTTAAAAAGAAAAAGTCAATTCTAGCACTTTAAGCTGTGTCTATGCACACACACTGGTTTCGTGAATTTGACTGACTTAGTCAAGCCAATGCAAGTAAAATCATCCAATAGGTTGTTTTGACTAAAAATTGTTTGTTTGTTTGTGTTTTGAATTGAATAAATCAATACCGTTGGTTGTAAAGGGTCCATCCGTGTAGAAACAGTGTCAGTGACGCAGTGAGTAAAGGTGCTTGCGGGCAGGGGTTCCAGGGAGTTCTCAGATGACAGAGGACCTTGTGCAAAGAAGACCTCGGGATGCTAAGAGGGAGGGCAGAATGGTCATGTTCAGAATGCTCTCATTTCCTGCCCTCTCCCCAGGGAGGCATAGATATCATAAAAGGTCCTGGAATGAACTTTTCTGAATCTTAAAATAATTCTTTTTCAACTTTTAAAGGATGGGTAAAATTGACGTCTGCTCTTTCCTTTAAAAAAAGACATGATTGTCAGTCATTTAAAAAAAAAAATAAGCACATTGCCCAAGCCATAATTTAATAGCTGTGTCCATAGATTTTGCAATGGTTCTAAACAAAGTACATTTTAAAAAATGCAAAGATTTTACCCAGTTTAAACTGAGAGAGAAAAATAAGAGTAAGACGAGTGAGTTACTTCTATGTCAAGCTATTTGACAAGGTAAACTGTAACAATTGCTGTTTAGGATATAGGTAGTCTCGTTCATCATACTGGATTCTCTCAGATGGACACCGTGTTTTACATAGGGCATGAACAATACTGAATTTTAAGCTATACTGTGATTAGTATTCACTAAGAATTTTCATTTATTATTTCATTCATTCACTGATTAATTTTTTTAACCTTTATTCAGACAATACTTTGCATACTTTTTTCTTTGTGAGGAAGATTGGTCCTGAGCTAACTAACATCTGTTGTCAATCTTTCTCTTTTCTTTTTTTTCTCCCAAAAACCCCATACATAGTTGTATACACTAGTTGTAGGTCATTCTAGTTCTTCTATGTACAACACTGCCACAGCATGGCTTGATGAGTAGTGTGTAGGCCTGTGCCTAGGATCCGAACTGGCTAACCCCAGGCCACTGAAGGACCCCTGAATTTTTATTTCTTCATAAATAAATACCTATTGAGTGCTTACTGTGGGTGTAGCAAGCTCACTCAGGTACATTGCAGCCCTGGAAATACAATAGTAGACAAAAGGATACACGAGGTTTCAAAGTGGCTATTTCTCCAATTTTACATTTTGTTTTGTCTTCATGAAACTTGCTTCTCAAATCTTAGATGCAAGTGCCTGTTTTTCAATTTTTCATTTGCATAGCCAGAACATTTTCCAGTAATGGAAATCTACAACTGCACGTCTTCCAGTAATGTTTCCTTTATGAGGAGCCTCAGAAAAGTACATCCATCATGCTTGTAGAAAATATTTTACCTTATTTAAATTAGATTGTGTTCAGTTATACAGTAGTCCCCCTTACCTGTGGGGGAAACGTTCCAAGAACCCCAGTGGATGCCTGAAACCGTGGATAGTACTGAAACCTATATCTACTATGTTTTTTCTATATGTACATACCTATGACAAAGTTTAATTTATAGACTAGGCACAGTAAAATATTAACAATAATAACTAATAATAAAACAGAAGATTATAACAATATACTATAATAAAAGTTATGTGGATCTAACAACCTCAGCATACGGTTTTGTTCTTTCCTTATTAAATCAAGAACTTTTGCCTTTCACTTAAAGAAAACATTTTATGGCTTCTCTTTGGCATACCCGAATTGCCAGAATCACTACTCTTGTATGACTTTGGGGCCATAATTAAGAAAATAAGAGTTACTTGAACACAAGAACGGTGATACGGTGACAGTCAATTTGATAACCAAGATGGGTACTAAGTGACTAACAGGCAGCTAATGGATACTGCATGGATATGCTGGACAAAGGGATGGTGCACATCCCGGGCAAGACACAGTGAGACAACACAAGATTCCATCACACTACTCAGACAGCACACAATTTAAAACCTATGAATTGTTTATTACTGGAATTTTCTATTTAATATTTTTGCACCATAGTTGACAGTGGGTAACTGAAACTACTGAAAGCAAAACCAGGATAAGGGGAGATTACTGTATTTACTATATTAAGAAATGAATGTTACTGTTAAATAATAGCTCAAAAGAAAAAATTTTAATTGTAGCAAGCTATTTAGTGAGATCTGAGAAATTAAATATTGATGTATGCTTTATGCCAATTTAGAAATAAAATTTTCAACTCACATTGACATAATTTAAAAATAAAGTATTAGTAAAAAAGTAACAAGTATGCATAATTAGGAACTTTTATAAGAAGCTGATCAGAGAAAGTTGGAACAAAAATAAGTTCTATGAAGAAGTATTTTAGGTAAAATATGAGCTAAAAAGAAACAAATTATAACTTCTGAACTGGAAATTCAACTGAGTCTTTGAGAAAGCTAAAGTAATTTATATTATTATTAATAAAATAAGGATAGAATATATTAGTATATGATTTCTTCACTGAATTATAATCAAGAATGTTCTAGTAATTCATGCAACAGGCAATTATTGTTGGCCTACTGTGTGATACATCCAGTGTTGAAGAAGATGTTATCCTTGCTTTAATGGGACCTACTATGGAACAAAGGAAATGAATGTTGTATAAATACCCAGAGATGAGGAGACATCTCCAGCTAAAACATGGGTCATCACACAAAAAGTCATTGCTTCAAAGCAGTTGGAAATTTCTGCCATCCAGTTAACTGTCTCATTATTACAAGTCTGTAGCTTTTGAGACAGGTGTAATATTTCTTTAAAATTTTATATCTGAAGATAATAATAAATATACCATATTTAACCCTGTGTTTGTAAAAATATCTTTATCCCTCCCTTTTCTGTTTTTAAAAACCTTGTGTTAAATAAAGGCTGTAGAGAAACAGCATCATTCATATTTCCTCTCAGTGTTACAACTTCATCTTTACCACCTCTAGATAATGATAACAACCATAATGGGTCATACTTAAGGTCAAGCATAAAGAGCTTCAGTAAAAACTATTGGACATAGCGATCTACTTAGATATGAGGAAAACCACAAAGGACCTATTTTACAAGAGCTCTAACTTGTCTATATCTGAGCAGTAGGGGTTTTCATTAACATTCATCAAATCCTCCTGCAGAGAGACCTGGGCTGCTGGTCACTCTAGAATGAGCACGTCTTTTGGCACTTTGTTGATCAGACCTCTGGGATATCCCAAGGAAAGCATACTCACTAAATGATTCAGGATTTTAGAATTCATATTCCTTGCCAAGAAAGGAAAACCAGAGTCTTTGGGGGCTGAGAAGCTCACGTATTTACACATGTATTTACTTGAAGAAGTGTGGTGCGAATTCCCAGGACTCCTAGGAAAATAAGAATACTGTTTTGTGGTTATATTTGGCAACAGGACTAGAGATTTAATGTCATGATACACAAATATTAGAAACATTGAAATAAATGAAATAAGACCTTTTCTTTATTCATGCACCACAAATGTTTCAAATAATTCATAATAGTTCTGCAAATGACCACAAGTCCATAAACTTAAGGTTGAGTGATAGTAAGTTGGACCCAGAAGAATCCTACTTGGAAAAGGTAAAAATTTTCTAAAATGAAAACAAGACACAAAGTATGTATAACACTGTAGGTCCATTTTATCACCTACATCAACTTAGAATTTCTAAATAAGATAAGTTTTAGAGAATATCAGAAAGCTAATTTCATTGTACCTATTCCCCAGTACCCTAAATTATGCCTAATACACCATGTGAGCTCAGTAAATATCAGCTGACATTGATGTATTGTACAATTTTAGTAAAGCGAAATTATTCTCTGTGAATTTATTTGAGGTTCTGAGAAAGATGGAAGGTTTCAAGCCTGTAAAAATCAAACAACTGTTTTTATATATTTTTTTCATCAAATTTAAGTCATCAAGATTATTTATTTGTCTGCTGGAAAATCAATTCTAATAATGCCATAGACGTTTTTCTTTCTGTAGTACACAATCATTGGGAAAGTTCTACAAATTAAAATATCCGATTAAGTGCTAAAATACCCAAAGAAATAACTTGAAAGAAACCATACTCCTTGTAGCTACATGATAAGCCTTGACTACTGAACACTAAAAATACAAGTGAATATGCATAGGTAAATCACAGGATTGCCAATCGCAAGACATGTAGGAACATGACCTATATGAACCCTATCTAGATGTCTCTACAGTTCTGGTTCACTGACTACAAAAAGTTCTTGTTTTCTTTATAGAACTCTGTCACAGGTAAAACTTTATCATATGATTGGCCAAAATGTCCTATGTGAGCTTTCACATATCCTATCAATAAGTAGAGTAATACTGATTTATAAATGAACCTATGCAAAATAGAGGAAAAAAATGAATTGCTATACAAAGTGCAGTCAATCCTGTCTCCTCTAAGGGCATCTTCTAAAACTCATTGAACCAAATTTCCTAGAGGGTAGAAGTCAGCAGGCATAAGTTGTGAGATGACATGCTGTCAGATTCCCTGAAAGGTCTCCTTTCACAGAGTTTAACTATAGGATGTGAATGAAGTTAACTGAATGGAAACATCTGGGGTGTAAGATTACTATGAATTAGATAATTGGAATAAGTTCATAAAATGAATTACATTCCACTGGCCTTTACTTCTGAATCACAAAATAAAATTTTGGTGTGCCTTTTATGCATGTAATAGTTTAACAGTACACGAGTGAGGGTTTAAAAGATACAAAGAGAGTAAGTATAAAAGACTAGATTGTAAATAGAGACAATTATTTTGTGAGTAGAGGCAATGGACTTCAATAAGAAAGCATATTAGAAGGAGTAAGAACATACTAGAAATTTGTTCACTGTTAGCAAACAACATAATCTTACTTGATACTCACTTCTCTCCTTTTCCTACTGTAGTCCAGTGAGTTGAAATGTATTTACTTTACTGTAGTTACTCGAAGGTAAAGGCCAGAGCTTCCTCTACCACCTGTCCTCTAAACCCACTCTTATTGGCAACACACAACACACACACACACTCACACACATACAAATAATAATTAATTGGGTTGTCCTTAAGAGTCTATAATTTTACTTTAGTTCTATTTACTTTCAAGAGAAGAATTCACAAGCGTTTCTTGAACACATAATAGGTTCAACACTGGAGATCCATGGGAAAAATTAGATAGTGTCCCTTCTCTTCCTCAAGAAGTTAATCTGGGTATATTTTCAATGGACTCTTGAACCAATGCCTCTATCTAGCTGTGTCAAATTTGACAATGCAATAAGCTTTTGGAAAGAAATAGAACAGTAGCCAAATCTGAGTTGAGCCTTTTCATCAGGTAGAGAGAGAAGGGGGGCATTCTAGATGGGGAGGAAAACAAGCAGTTAAAACACAAACAAAAGTAACAGTCAGGAAAACCAGAATAATTACATTTGTCTGAAGTGTATGGAAATGTTAAACTAATGGAGAAATGGTAGTTTGAATGTTCAGGTATAGGACTACTATGACCATTTCAAACAATTGTGGCTGTAAAAAGGGAAGAAAAGACTCAATGTTGTATTTGATTAATTTTAGTTCCAAGTCTGGATGAGCTCTTTGATGCAAGATTGAAAAATCATCCTGAGAGTCTTTCAGCAGGGCTGACCAAAGTTCAGAGCATAGTTTGGTATATTGAAGCATGAGAGACGTATTGACCAATCTCTTCCAATAAAATGCTCCAATAACAGCCAAGGGGATCCCTTAAGCCTTCTACTTGTTTACTTGAAGAAGATAAGATACAATTCTGATTACTTAGCAAAGTTCTTAATAAATTATCAAGCAAAACTGCGATAAATGCACACGCATTAGAGTTCATGTTTGTGCCTTTTTCTGGCTGAATGAAACCAGGATTTTCCAGACTCTTTTAGCTACTCCCTTCAAGAAAACGTGCAATCTCAGTCAGAGCTACTTGGTCATTTGCCATAAATAAACTAGGCCCTTAGCTATTGATGGTCTTTTAAATATTAAAATAATTCTATAGCTTAAAATATAGAATTTAGCTAATCTTTTTAGACAAAATTAATCTCCAGTGTGCTGCATGGGACATGGTAAATCTGGGAGTAAAAAATTCCTCATGAAAATTTTTAAACAGGTAAGTCACACCAATGTTCATGAATTACTTAGTTCCTCTGGTAGTTTCTCTATTATACTTCCTCCACAACCCATGAAAGACACTGGCCGGTAAAGTCTCAAAAAGAGTTAGTTGATTAATCTAGGAGGAATGTCACCTAATATAAAAACATTCAGTGAAACGGGCCTAGAAAAATCCAGGCTGAGGTTTGTGGTTGTTTCGGGGTATCAGATGATGGTATTGCTTGTAGACAAGACAGAGGTTACAAGTATTGCTCATTGTGTTGTAACAATAAGCACAGGCTTTTTTCTTAAAAAGGAGTCACCAAGTATGATTACAAAAGAATAAATATTAAGGGCAAAGCCATAAAAAGAAATTATAGAACTTGCTGATCCCTAGCACGATAACTCTTGAATAGAAAATAACTCGATATTTTATAATTAATAACATAAAATGAGGCAACTTTGGCAAGAAGCAATGCCCTGTGTGCATTGCACTTTGTAAGCACAGTCCAGAAATCAATGACTGCTTGACACATCACTAAGTCCACATTGCCATATGTCTTTTTTTCTATAACTGGATAAATTAGCTCAGGAAACATTGTTTTTTGTTGGAGAAATTTATTGTAGTAGTAATACAATCTCAGAAAAGTTTAAAGTCTTTACTGTGTGTTCTTTTAATTGGATAAATTTGATATGTCACATGTAAGTTTAAGGTGTATAGCATGTTACTTTAATACATTTATAAATTGAAATATGATTGCTGAGGTAGGAATATTTATCACATTACATAATTATAGTACCACATCATTTTCTATATTCGTTATACTGTGCATTTTATCTCTATGGTTTATTTGTCACAAGTTTGTACCCCTAAACACCATCACTCTTACCCCCTGACCTCCGTCTTCCACCTCATCCCCTGATAACCACCTTCTACTATGTTTTTTACAGGTTTAACTTTTCTAGATTCCATAGATAAGTGATATCATATAGTACTTGTATTTCTCTGTCTGACTTATTTAACCTAACATAATGTGTTCAAGGTCATCTGTGTTGTCACAAATGGGATGATATTCTCCTCTCATGGCTGAATAATATTCCCTTGTGCATATACCATATCTTTTTTATCCATTCACTTCATGTCTCCAATTTTGATAGGTTGAATATAAGGCATTGTGAGGCAAACCTACCAGACATGGGCTCACTGGGACTAACCTATGCTACTCCCTCTTCCTGAAATGTCCTTCCCCTCTCTTCTCATCACTGCTTTTCAGAAACAAACAAATAAACAAAGACACTTTTTTGAATCTTTTTTTGTGTGTGAGGAATATTGTCCCCGGGTTAACATCTATTGCCAATCTTCCGCTCTTTCCTTGAGGAAGATTGTCCCTGAGCTAACATCTATGCCAACTTTCCTCCATCTTGTATGTGGGATCCCTGAGCTAACATCTGTGCCAACTTTCCTCCATCTTGTATGTGGGATGCCACCACAGCACGGCTTGATGAGTAGTATGTAAGTCTGCACCTGGGATCTGAACTCACAAACCCCGGGTCGCCGATGTGGAGTGCGCAAACTTAACCACTATGCCATCAGGCTGGGCCACCCCCCACTTTTTTGAATCTTAAATCAGAGTAAGTATATAAATCTTCCCACATTAGTCAGAGATTGGTATATTGGATCTGATAAGTCATAGGTAATGTGTTTTATTTCATTTAATAACTAAAATATCACCGTGAGGTTAGTATTGATGGCCCCATTTTATAGAAAAGTAAATTAAGTTTCAAAGAATAAAATGAACCTGCCAAGATTGCCCAGGTAATAAATGGCACTGCCAAAACCATTCCCATGGCACGTAGTTACACCATCTTATTGGTTCAGGTCCTTTGTCAGGTTCTTTGTAATATTCAATTTTATTTGGTCAGGAGGTCTTCTTTTTGAGCACCCACCATTCAGTGATGAAATACCGCACAGCATGACAGGAAAATAGAATGTGTTTGTGAAATGTTAACCTCTGATCATGATTTAAATGCTTGTGGAAAAGGCATAATCAAAAAAGGTCACAATAGTTAATCTCAAAAACTTACTACATGGCTTAGTACTAGAAGCGACAGTAATTTGATATTATTAAGCCATATATTAATGCTGGAAAACACCACACTTCAATTTGTATCAGTCTCTATTCAGGACTGAACACACTTTTTTCACTTTATTAATCCAAAGAAGGCTCAGTAACACTAAACTTTATAATTTGCCCCAAGGCATCCATTTTTAGTACAGGAAACACTCAGTCTCATATATTTAGGAGTCAACCTATGCTATCAATATCAACTATCTTTCTTTACTTAAAGATGTGTCCTAGAGGTCAACCAAGACAAGCACAATAAAAAGTTGTGTATTATTGTCAATACTACTCTGGACTATTGTAAAACCTCTCCTAAGTCCATATAAGATACGCTACAGAACAAACATATTTGCATTCATTCTATCATTCATCTAACCATTTTGAACATTGTTATTGAAACACCCAGTATGTTTGCAGTTCTTTTTCATAAGTTTGAGGTACAACAATGAATGAGAAAACCAAAACCTCCATCATCACGGATCCCATATTCTATTATTCCAAAGACTATTCTGCAGACACTGTGCTAATTGCTGTGGGTACAGTGATGACGATGATGGCAATAACAGTGACAATAGCTAATATTTATTGAGTGCCTCTCCTCTAATATCTACAGCAATTCTATCTTTATCCTGATGTAGAAGAGCAAAAATGGGGTATAGAGAAGTGAAATGACGTGCCAAAGGACACGAAAGGATTCAAATCCAGGTATCTGAATGTTATGCACCCTTTTACCCTTAAGGATTCTTTCAGTCTAGTGGAGGAGACAAGAATTAACTTAAATAACTTCACAAATAAACATGTAATTTTAAACTACGGTAATCACTATAAAGGAAAAAAGATCTGTATTTATAAATGTGTACAATAGTGCATACTGGCCTGAATTTTGCACCTCCCCTACTCAATTTTTGCATTTGACTTGCCTTATAAACTGAGGTATCCTATCTGTGCTTTTCCTGAAATCAGGAAGCCAAACTACTGCTACTGCAGCCACCTACAGCCCTCATTACACATTGAGGGACTGGCAGTGGTGGCACTTTCAGTCCTCATGTGACTCAAGGGCACACATGGACCACATCTTACCTCCAGGCTTTGCAACATACTTCTAAGCTTTCACTTTGTGGATTTGACATTGCCTTTTAAATAAAGCAAGAGCCATGTGGATCTGCTTGGCACCGAGGCATGCACACAAAACTGTGGAGGAGTTAAAGCCTCATGGAGCACCTTTGACTAATGGGAAACAAGAGCCAGCAGAGTACATTCTTTTCCCTTTCTAACCCTGATGGACCACTCAGGGAACTTATCAAGACTCTTGGAGGATGCAATGGGAGAAGGAGCCACGAGCTTGTCAAGAAGCTGGGGCCAGCTGAGTAAAGTACTCCCTTGCCTTTACTATCTCTCTGCTTTAATGCCTGGCTTTCGTTTTCCTCACTCCTGCTTCCCGGGGATTGCACTTCCCAAGAAAACGTCCAGCCAAATAGAAAAAGCATATGCTTTGGCCTCAGGCTCTATTTCCTAGGGAACCAAGGCTAAGGGAAGAGAGTGCTCACTGAGTATGAGGGTCAGGAAAAGCTTCCTTGAGAAAGGTACGTTTGTACAGATCTTATCAGTGTGTAGACTGATTGGAGATGGAGATGATGGGTTGGAGGGCGGCAGGGGAGAATTCCAGCTTGCATGTGCAAAGCTCTGATTTGGGCAGGAGCACAGCACTTCTGAAGAACTAAAAGAAGGTCAGTAGGGAAAGCGGTGTGGAAATTAACAACAGTTCATACTACATGCCAAGGACTGCTCTAAGCATTTTACTATTATCACATCTAATTTTCACAAGTCTCTGAACTAGGTATCATTAGTAGCCCCATTTTACAGATGAAGAAAAGCTGAGAAAGTTTAAGGAAATCACCCAATGTTGCATAAATGGAAAGGCAGCATAGGATCGTTTAAGAACAACGACTTTAGAACTGAACTGCCTAGGTTAGATGTCCTGCTCTGCTACTTAGGAATTGTGCGACTTTGAATTCTTTGTGATGCAATGTCTTCGTCTGTTAAAAGGATTAATTAATAATAATCTCTCCTTCATAGTATAGCTGTATGGTTAAGTAAGTAAATATTTTTAAAGCATTTCAAGCAGTTTTTAAATACTCCCATTTGCATACTGTGTTAGTGTTTGAAAAGGAGTAAAGTCAATTTCAAACAAAATTCTGGTCCAGATCCCATGCTTTATGTGCACTATACCGTCTTTTAATATGTAAAGAGTAGCAGAGAAGGTTAACTAGGAGATGGAAAGGAGGACAATGATTAGTAACGACTTAGCAAGGTAAGCATAATTTAGGGTATAAAACAGTTTTTAGTACCATGGACTTGTTGATTCTTAAATACGGTTGCAATAATATTCTTAAATATGGGTAATATAGCTTTACAGGACTGCTAAATTTAAAAATATATAACAAAGGGTGGGAGAATGTAAATCCTAGTCAATGCAATAGTCTCAGGGGATTTTACAAGGAAAACATGGTCCAGACAACAATGAAATGTTGTATTCTTACCTGCCTAGTAGATGTGTTGAATTTACTATGGCTCCCCCGATTTCATGTGGACATGTGGAACATATTGAGCAGCAAAAGGGTATATTTAGGGAACATTAAAGGCCTAAAAGCTAGGGGATTCTGTTGTTGGAGGAAAACTTGGCTAGACACATCAGGCTTAATTCACGGGAAAGGAAGGCGGGAATGGCAGCTACAATATTTGTGCTGACAATACAAATGGTTACAGTATTTTTACTTGTTTGGACATAGGTGTTTTTTCATTTGGTTTGTTTTAATTGAAGGCATTGTAGTGCTCTTCTTTTTCCAAAAACAGAATCAAAAGTAGTTAAAATATATACGTAAGGAGTAAAACTTCACAACAATGCATGGAAATTTAATAATAGCAGGATTCCTGAAAATATTTACACCCCAAAACTGTGTCTATAATGGCTCTTCCAGGCAAATAGAAAATCCAGAATTTTACACAGGGTATTTGCACCATATTAAATAACAAGTATCTGTAGGTTTTGGACATTATTTCTGAGGTAGTGATGGGATTTGTTAAATAAATCTATATTTGAATTCACCAAGTCTTATTCATAATTCTATAATTTTAAGAAAATATAATTTAAGATGAAGATATTTAATCCTTCTGGAAGAGTGGTTTTATACATCCCTGTTTTAGGAAATGCCCACATTCACTATAGTATGGTCCTGAGATGCTGGGTGAAGGATTTGTCCCACCACTGACCCCGGCAAGTCCCCCGCCACCTCCCACACAAACTCAGCTTCTCCTTTGACCTCAGCAGACCTAACAGTCTGTTTCTCATTTGTAACTCTTCCTTTGCCTCACTTAACAAGATGTTCTAACAGATCTGCTCACAACAGCTCTCCTCCTGCTTCCTGACTGAACATGGTGGGCAATACATTAAATTCTCATATGCTTCTAGAATAACCATCAAGAAGATACTGAACGTAAGTGCTGGCTCTAGTCACTAATCCAAAATGGTGATGGCAAAAGTACACTTACAAATGATAGATGCATGGTAATATTCTTATAAGTGGCTATACTATGCAAGGATTGCTTTTATTTTTTATTTTATTTTTGCCTTGAATGATGACCGTACCAGACACTGATACCAAGATGACTATGTCAAGGATATATTTTCTATATAATACAAGAATTACTTTTTATGAGTATTCAAAGGCAAGATCCTTCAAGTTTGAAATTTCCTAACTGCTTAATAATTTCACTGAAGGGAAAATCAATTCCTATCAATTGTGCAGTTATATGTATGTGTATTACTATATATGTGTACTAAACACATGTAATAATTATACATATGCATTTAGTATTTATGTATACATATAAGTGCATATGTGTTTATGTACACAAATTATATATATGTATAAATAATTTTTATATATGTATGTGTATGTGTGTGAATTTTTTCCACACTTAATAAGATGGTGCCTCAGAGGTATAAACTCAGATTATCTTTGAAGATATATGTACATGTATTTTGGACTCCTGGATCCAATTCCAACCTGTGTGTGTGTGTGTGTATGGGGAGGGGCTTTCCACATAACACCAAGCAATTCTCAGACAACAGCAGGGTGTCCAAGAATTCAATTCAATTCAGACCCTATCTACCCAAAGATAGCATCAGATTCCACAGGATAAGATAGGATTCAGCCTACAAGATTGCTCCTCCCAACTTCAGACACCAGTCACATGCACTGGTTGGTACCTGTGCTTCTGACTCACCAGCTACAGATTAGAGGTTCCCATGACCCCCTCCTTGGACTTCAGATGCCAGTCACAAGTCCAGGTTGTTCCCTGTACCTTTGACCAACTGGTTATAAATCAGAGGTTCCCACAACCTCCTCCTCAGTTCAATTAATTTGCTAGAGTGGCTCACAGAACTCAGAGAAACATTTTACTTACTAGATCACCAGTTTATTATAAAAGGATAAAACTCAGGAACAGCCAGATGGAAGAGATGCATAGGGCAAGGTACCGGGAAAGGGGGCAGAACTTCCATGCCCACTTGGAACTTGCCATTCTCCCCAAATCTCCACATCTTCACCAACCAAGACAGTGTTTGAACCCTCTCATTGTTTTGGTTTTTATGGGGGCTTCATTACACAGGCATGATTGATTAAATCATTGGCCATTGGCGATTGAACTCAATCTCCAGCCTCTCTTCCCTTCCCAGCGGTCAGGGAGTGGGACTGAAAGTTCCAACCCTCTAATCATCAGAAGGTTGGCTCCACTGGCAACCAGCCAGTACCCTTTGGTGCCTTCCAAAAGTCGCCTCATTAACATAAAAAAAGACACCTCTATGGCTCTCATCGCTTAGGAGATTCCAAGTGTTTTAGGAGCTCTATGCCTGAAACAAGGACAAAGACCAAATAAATATTTTTATTATAAATCACAATATCATGACATATAGTTACACATTATGTATACAGACACAATAAATTTATAAAGATTGTGTATAAATAATGTATAAGTTTATACGCGTGTACTTCAAGTGTTTATTTATATGCATTCTTATCAGCAAGATGTTATCTTTGACTTGCTTTTCAAATAATGCCTGAAGCTTACACAGGTTTGTGGATTGGGTAAAGTAGGTAGAGATGAGTGATTTTAGTATTCAATTGTTTTTTTTCTAATATCTCAATACTTTTACTGCTAATTGAGGAGAAAATTCACTAAAATGCAGCTTTTGTTGGTATATCCAATATCTATTTTTATATAAATAAAATATCACAATATTGACTCAGTAAGCTAAGAATTCCATTTGCATTACAGGCTAATTTCTGCTTTTTCTTCTGAATTTGTGTAAACATATACTGAGAACATATTTAGGGAGTAAATTTTTCAGCTGGGAATTTATGGGTTGTTTTCTTTGCATGTTACAAAGTGAGGATATAATAACTTGGTTGGTTTGATAAATGACCATAATATAAAATTGTGATGACCTAGACTGAAGTCTCACACATGCTCTGGAGCTTCTCTATGCTCCTAGAAAGTACTCTTGGTAGCAAGAGGACTACTGTTGTTACGCAAAAGAATGTCCCCTTTCAACTTTCCTCTCCATCTCATTTTGGAAATGAGAACTTTTAAAAGTCCTTTTTATTATCTATTTTAATATCTTACTATTTTTACTATGTCTGAATATTGGTTTGAAAATCTCATCTACGAAAGTATAGTTTATTTTTCTTGTCAAAAGCTAGGGAGATGGAACTTCTGATGAAATAATAAATTGGTATCACATTATCTTCATGTATGAGAGCTGAAGAAAGTCAATTAAAATTTTACCCATAATATCTAACACAAGTTTTGATTAAGTAAAAGCATCTGTAAAAACAACTACTACAAAACCAGTTTTAACAAAATAAATGAAGGAATTATACCATTCATTATCTGACTAAATAACAAGAAGTCAGAGACTCATTGGAGTTCAGCCACTGGCTGAAATAGTTACTGACTGTGTAACCTTGGTTGGTCCACTGAGCCCCTCTTGCCTTATGGCAAGAGATAGAGTGTGTACTAGGACAGTAGGAATGAAAAGGGATGGGCAGAATCAAGACCTTCTTAGTAGTAAATTGGACAGGATTTTGTGACTGGCCAAATGTCAAAGAGAGTTAGAAAAGAAGAGTCAGTGCTCTTAGATGACAATGCGATACCTATGAAATGGTGAAGTCATTAACAGAGATATAGAATACATGGGGACAGCCAAGATGGAATAGAATTTCATCTTAACACAAGTTAATTTTGAAGGGGCTGGAGGATACCCAGGAAGAAATTTCCAGTTGATGCTAGAAATCTAGATCTCAAGAGAGAAAGTTCAAGTGAAGATTTGGATGATTGTAATGTCCAACGTACTTGGAAAGGCATCTACAGAAGACCAAAGGAATGAATGATCTCATTCAGGAATAGCTGATTTATAGGTACAAGGACCAAATAACAAAAACCTAATGGAAAGAATTTTTAAGGTCTAGGCTAAAACAGAGGAATAGGTGAATGACTAAAGAAGGACAGTAAAGATGTAGGAGAATCAGAAGCCATGTCATAAAATAGGAGGCAGACATTCAGGAAAGATGAAGTAATACGTAAAGAGATAAAATAAAATAAGCTCTAGAAATATGCTATATAATTTAATCATTAGGAGCTTGTATTTACCCTTTGTAGGAAAGGTTTTGGTAGAGTGTTGGAAACAGAAATTAGATGGAACAACTTTGAGGAGTAAATAGCAAGAAATTTGAAAGTGAAGGCAACACAACATTAATAGTCAAAATAGACATTGTATTATCATGACTTCAGTTTTTTCAACATTTAATTTTTTTTCATTTTATCTATTACACAGGCTTATAAATCTTTAAAACATACAAAAAAATAGAGTAAATGTTTTCTAAAATTTTACAGCTGCAGGTATCCATAATTAGAATGTTAATAGATTGACTTTCCCAAATTAAATCTCAATTTGAAGTCATATTAAATTAAAGATGGGAAAAGTTCAGAATATTCTCATGTGATCTAAGTGGAACTTCTCTTCTCAAACCCATGTAATACCAAAATTAAACTTTAAGCAATCTTAGATCACTTAAAGGCTTTGTACTCTTTTCATTGTTATTATTTCTGATTTTTTTAATTCTCAAGGACAGCAAACTACTGGAACATAAACATTTACTCTTATATACTTACAGAGCTTGAAAGAAATAAAGTGAGATCAACTTCACCATCCTTTTTTAGAATACCCATATATACAAATATTTATTTCAAATGTACCCTTTTCTTTGTGGGAATTGAATAGGTAATACATTTCTTATTATTTAATATGGCATGTATATTTTTTATGAATAATTAAATATATTCATAATTTTAGACCTACATTGCATGTTTCTTAAAAGAATGACCAGATCCTTCTGGGAAAAGCAGCTGCCTCTGAGTAAAAATTAAGTACTCATGGAGATACATTTGCTCTTTTGACTTAGTGATAGATTGCAACTCCAGCACATTAAGATGAACACATTTCCCTACGTGGTTTATTTATACCTCTAGAATAATGTGCACATAAATCAGAATCGTACCCAGTTGTCATCATTATCATTTCCCCATTTCCTCCATAATTCTTTGCATTGATATCACACACTGGTATGATCTCACAACTCTGCAAGCTGGAGATGAGATATTAAATACCACTGTCATTAGTGGACAGAGGTAACACTGAAGTACAGACCTTTACATTTAATATTTTCTGACTTCATTGCATATCTAGCCATAAACTATGATACAAATAGTAAAAAGAAAAAAAAAAACAAAACCCAAAAGCGAGATAAAAATTGCGGGTCTACATTGGACCTCTTAGGAGCATATTCCATTCTGTGTAACTATACAAATGAGATCATTGCCCAGGGTCCTTCTTTCTGCTTTAATTATCAATGAATAATGTCATGATTGTCATGTCTCAGCCATACTTGGCAGGACATGGGGGAGAATCTGAACTCTTGAATATTGTTTAGTAGCTTAACTATAAATGAGGATTACCCCACAATAAAGCAGCATTGTTTCAGAGACAATGTTAACTTTGTGATTAATGAGGTGATGGATGAGGAACATATGACTATTTCCAGGTTCATTCCAGCATTTTTCTTAACTTCGACCTCAGCCAAAACTGTCAGCACTAATGACAAGATGACCAGATAATGTTTCACCTGCGAGTGGGGATCTTGACTGCAATTTAAAATTTCCAAAACTTCCACAAGGCACAGCTCTTATGTAAAGCCAAGGCTTTTTTTTTCTTTCAAAAAGCTTGAAAACAAATGGGACAGCAAATCTCTGAGGAGGAAAAGAAGCAATTCAGTTTGCACTTTTGGAAGCTGTGGAAGCATAGACTGACTAGCAGGGTGACTTGACTGCCCGGAGACTGGAGCATAAAAACAAATAATTTTGTATTAAGAAGAATCATAACAATAAATACGAGACTAATTCTGAATGATCTAGTCACTCAAAATGCTGGAGCCTACAATTTTTGATGAAAAGTTTTTGAAAGATGTATTCAATTTTAGTAGTTTGCAGTAGATTTTCAACTCTTTGAGGTTAAGGACTATGGCTACTCAAATCTCTAAACTTCACAGGACCTAGGACTCAGTGCTGTGGGCCATTGTCAGACTTTTGGGGGGAAGTTCTGGCTCAGAGAGAACACACTTATGTCAACAATAATCATAGGGTCATAAAGTCTCATGCTGTGATAGACTTTCTCAAGAACTCATTATGAAAAATAATTTACAATATATCAAAAAGATTTTCGAAAAGCTGAATGGAAATGTGTTTCTTAACAGGAAGGATCCGCAGTTAAGCTCCGATGTATGCAATAAGCAAATTATTTTAACCCATTTCCCCTCTGTGAAGTGAAAGTACACAACTAAATATGGGAGATCCTTTCTAGCACACTAAAGCATTCTAGAATCATAATATTTTAGAACTGAAAGAAACCTTAGATGTCACCCAGTCTAAACCCTCAATTTTATACATAAGAAGTTAAAATGTAGTGCTGACTTGAGAAAGGTCACACAGTCCCGTTGTCAAATCACAGAAAGAACTTGATGTCAAAATTAATTTAAAAAACATTTTTATTCCAAAAAATGGATTTGTTTGATAGTTTAACGACATTAATGTGATCATATTTCTTGACAATATTTAAAGGAACTTAGTCGTGGTAATGTTGGCCTATACGTTGTGCCTTAGCATGTGCCCATAACACATATGTTTTTATACTGTATATATATATATATATATATATATAAAATCAAACCAAAGTATTCCATCTTTCTACATGAGTGAACTCTTTCATAAGGTAATTCAGCACATGTAACGTGATTAAGAATAGACCTAAAACTCACTTTTGACTGCTCATTTAGAACAAACGTCAGTAGGAAACCAAAAAATAGGAAATCTGGCGTCTGTCCTATTTTTGCAGTTCCACACTGAGCTCTTTATATGTTTGTCATGTCTTTCATTAACATGGCCAAACCTAATTTTCCTCAGTGGAAAATATCAAGAATCTGTAAATCTACAATTATAATACGCTTACTAAGAAAGAATTTAAGTTTATTAAATGTAAATCTGATAATGCTTTTCCAACTTATTTAGAATTTCTAATGTTGTAACTCAGCTAGACATGACTGTAGGCTAAAAAAGAAAGAAGGAAAATGTTTGGAGAAGCAGGATTTAAAAAGGATTTAAATGGGCTGTCAATATAAATGGTTGTATTTTCATGTGAGATCTAAAAAGCAAATTCATTTCTATGAGCCTTAATTTTCAAACCCTGCAGTAGAAATACTTCCAAATCGTCACGTAATAGAGCATTAGAAATGAAATGGAGTTTAATAAGCAAGGTAAGTTAAAGGCTGGGTCTGGTTCAAATTGGACTCAGGCAAAATTTGGGGGCAAGTAAGTGATAAAGTGTCACTTTACATGGAAGCTTATAGATATAAATATGTAAAAAGTGGGAATACATTGCAGTAGAAATCTAATTTCACTTCTGTTTTGCCTTTATCCTTAAGGAATGGAAGATGACCTCAATTATCAAGAATCATTGCTGTTTGAATAAGGAGAGGATATTAAGAAAGAATTATGGAAACCAAGGTAACAGTATTCCAAAACAGCATCTCAGATTTCAAAGATTTCTGTGAGGTTACATTAATCCACATATGGATTATATCATTCTTGACATTTTACTGAAAGTAGTGAACTACAACATTCATGAAAAATTCAGTCTGTGAAGATTCTTTCCATGGAATGCTTCTTCACGCCCCATTGTGTGTTTATTTGACGAGAAGTTCCTAGAAGGGCAGGACATGGGCATAGGAGATAGCTCTGGTTGCTTTGTCTTCATCTTTCTATGGGCATAAAGTAAGTTATTATCTCTATAAATTTGTACTTCAAATTAGATTCTTTTCAAAATTGGGGAAAAAATACAAATCTTGGTTTGTAGTGGTGGTGGTTTTATCTTTCTTTGTTTTCTTTTCTTGTTTGTAAAGCGATCTTTATTCTAGCTCCTGGTTTGTGGTCTCTGGGAGGAAGGCGAAATGGGAAAAAACCAAACAGTCCTTTTCCTTCTATTGAGCTTTGAAAGTTGCCGATAAGGTTATGTGTGTTGGACTTTAAAACGTTTGAAACACATTTCCAAATATTGTGAAACATGTAAAACAAAATAGGCAAAGGTTTGCGCCACTTGAAGGACTTTACACGTCATGTAATTCAATTCTTACAGCAGCCCTCTGAGGTTAATTTTATTATTATCATCCTACCAATTTTATGGATGAAGAAATGGAAACAGAAAAAGTTAACGTAACTTGCCACTTGAGCTGCGATTTGACTCCAACATTCTGGGTCTAGAGACCACCTCTTAACCGTCATGCCTACGTCTTACCTGAGGGTATACCTACACAAAGTGCCCCCAGTAATCTGAGAGGGCTTTTTTCTCACTGAATTACATCGGTTTGTGATAAACAAATTATGTATGTATAACAAAAGCATTATTCTGTCATTAAATATCCATTCCAGAAAATGCCTGTTTAAAGACAAATTCTAAAACTGCTTTATGTGTTAAGCAAAATTGATAATCTCAGATTAAAGGAATGAATGACATTTTGAAATAAAGCACTAAAGAACAAAAACAACATATAGAAACATATAAATAAGAAAAGATCTCTTGGCTGCAGTATCTGGATGCCACTGAAACAGGAGACTAAATTGGTTATAGACTCTGCCCCATAGACAACAGCATATGTTTTCATCACATAACTGTTGCATACACACTCACTCTGTTTGTCTAATCCTACCCTGTTTCAAGGCTTAACTATGTTCAGCCAGGCAGCATATGATGAACATACAGGAATGAGAACTTGGGGCAGGGAAACTGAAAAGATTGTATATTTGTCAGAAGAGTAAAAAATAGTTTTTTAATTTACAAACTTTGAAAGGAAAAATTAGGCAATTCTTGTGGGCTACCTCATATTTCTAAGTAGCTGGTATCTAAAATACAAACAACGTACAAATAGTTCCCTGATGCTCAGCGAGCTAGTAAAATAACTTTTTTTTTCCTTTTTGGATTCCAAATTTGTTGCCATTAATTATCACAGGAAATAGTATTGCCTTGATACTCCAGACACTCAAAGTGACGCTTCCTTTCTTGTCTAACTTTTATTAGTCTCTTCAGAATCACCGCTTCGAAATTGATTTTCTCATACATGAAAACAATAGAATGTTCGTCAGTTTCCTATTTTTAAGTCAAAAGTCTAACAGAATAAAACTGCAAATATACCTAGAAGTTACTAATTTAAAGCAATCAGTTTTAAATTGTTTACCCAAATGTCAACGTTTTCCCACAGTCATCCCCTGTTAAAAATAATGCATACGTTAGTTTAGTCACTCTTTCTCCCCCTCTTTGAAAACCAGAATTTTAACCTGAAGACCATGCTTGAAACTTTTGTAAACTGTAGGAATTATCACGAATAATACATAAAGCCAATTTTTCATAGATGATAACCAGAAGCTTTGTTTCCCCAGAATTTCTGTGTAGTGCTTCAAAGTTTGAAATTACCTTCTACACATACTCTTAAAATGTTAAAATAGTTCCAAATGATGTTTCTTCCCCTCATATTACAGCAAGAAGGTCGTAGAGAAGAAGAGACATTCTACACTTTAAGGCATGATTCGGTCCTAAAATACACTTATCCCTTCCTGATGGCTGTTTAGCTGCATAGTATAGAGAGAATAATAATTTATGAAAAGACCAGGAAAGCATTATTATCTAAATGTATGGACTTGTCAATGTGGAGCAAGCTTTCCAAACTTTATTGAAAGGTGTTACATGACCTAAACATTTCCAGTTATAGTGCATAGAGTTAGGGAGGCTTATGCTACAGCAAAAAACTACAAATAGCTCAGTCTTCCTTCCACAAAGGCTGTAAGTCCAAAACCTGACTGCAAGTCAGAATTACCTCCGAACATTAAACCAATACAGATTCCCTGGTCTCACTGAGAGAGATTTTTATTTTCTTGCTTTGTTATGATACTTGAGCATCTATATGAAAATATAAATTAATAAAAACATAATAGATAAATAAATAATCACATAACCCTACGTGATTCTGAGACCCAGCCACATTTTAGAAAGTCTTCTATGCTGGACATCTGTTGAATTTTGGGCCACTTTGCAACCAAAGACTTTTCCTATTTGTAAGTAATCACAAAATATGCCAGGGGAAACCTTTGCCCCTTCCCCCAGTGCATATTAAAGAGACACGTAGCCTCCAGCGAATGCTCCATCATTGATCAGCTATCATCCATTCTTGGGGATAGAAAAACAAAGGCTGTTTATACTGAGAGTTTAATTATACTTATGATATAATATAAGTATCTATACTTATAATATAAACTCTAATCTTAATTGGAAGACAAGCATAGAAAAGTAGGAAAGTCCTAGACTAAGAGTTAGGAGAAGTTGAATTCACATAACTAACGCACTCCCTAATTTGATATGTAACCTTGAGCATATCATTTAATCCCAATAGCCTTTAATTCCCTTGTCTATGAAATGAGAAGGTATGATCTGGTAATCTCCAAGGGTCCTTTTATAAGAAGAAGGATCACCTCTCTCAAGTATCATTGAAAATACACTGAAGTTTAAGGGGAAATGTTTAACTGCCTTTTCCTTTCCAAACTTAGTGTGGGTCAGACTGTAAAGTGATCACTGAAGCAAAGCAGCCAATACACTTTACAAAACCCAGGAGAGTGAGTCCGGCACATGCACACAACATGGCTGTGACTTTCCTGTCTGCTGACAGACTTCAGATCTTGTCACTAGCACAGTCAATGGGGTGCAAAATCCCGTGGAATTTGTTGAACTGAACAAGACACCACACATAACGACGGGAACCTCAGACACCAGCCATGTCATGCGTTGTCATCGCTGATCCTGTTCCTGTTCTCACTCCAGGGCCAGCCAGAAAGTCTGTTATTTACATTAAAGTAAAGTCCGTTCAGATCAGATCAGATCTTAAGCAATTATTTTGACTTAATCAAGACCTTCTCTTTTATTTTCAAGTTAATGATTTTGTTTTTGAAAAATATACATCCCAGATCACCAACTTTATCTTAAATTTGGTGCCCTAGAAACCTAATGTATCATATTGTTCATCATCTGGGATAGGTACTAGGAACGTAATCTTGTACAGTAACTTTATATCGTGTTATGTCAGACAAATGAGCTAATAAACGTTACACCTGAAAGTGATACAGCTCTGAGGCTGAAGAAGTTAGGCACACAATTGCTCACACATAGTTTTCATTAGAATCAATATAAGTATCTGTAAAACCAAAGCAAGGATGCACTGTTTTACATAATCGTTTGCTCTGCAGAAATAGTAGATGTTAAAAAAACAATTAGTGTGGAAAAGAAGGGACATCTCAAAATAGGAGGCCCTTTTATGTTTGCGATTGCAGAGTTTAAAGTGACAAAAGTGAAATGAGGCAGGCCAAGAAAGAGGAAGCCAATCAGAATGCAGAAAAATAGAATGGAACTAATACAAACAGGTGATGTGAAGATCATTCTCAGTCCATAGAAGTCTACAGTTGAAAGACCTGAGAAATAAAACCTAGAAGAAAATGAGTCACTGAGAAATTAGGTGACTTGCCTGACTTCACAGGACTAGAACTCGGATCTCCAGACTCCTGAGCCAATGTTCTTTCCACTATATCCCATCGCTCCAGTTTAGGTTATTTAAATATTTCCACTGAGTGTAGATGGTTCAAACTGGAAAGAGATTACCACTTTTTCTCAAGGACCACCATGGGATGAAAATGAAGAAGCCATGGTGATTTGGGTTAATACTTGCAAACATAACTTAGTAAGAGTCATTTAAATAAAAATTGAGCTTTCTTCTCACACATCAGGCATTCCTGCATTCCATCTACACTGAGGGCCTACCTTGTACCTGGGTATTTCCTCTGTAGTATAGGAGATAGGCATATAAATAGATGGCTGCAAAAAAGTAACAGTGGTGATGCAAGGTTATTAATAGGGCTAGGACAGTAAGGACGAGCGAGATTATGAAGAATGTGTCCTTGATAAATGATTGTAAATTGCTGGTGTATGAAATATAAGATTACTCAATTTCTCAAATTAGAATATGGAGGCTTCAGTCATGTAGCAGAAAGCATAGGTTTATGAGTATAGAGAAGCTCTGTTCAGGATATCTTCAGTTTGAAGTTCTTTAAGAAAGGTCATGATGTCTTGAGCCAGTTGACTATAACTTCCTAAAGTTTGGAATGGGGGATGGAATACAAACAGGAGACTGAGTAGCCTTCAGTATGTAGTCGATGCCATGGAGGGTAGGGGAAAACACTAAAAGCAAGACAGATAAGGATAAAATCATATAGCATCATAGAATAAGGAGTTATAGCATTTCCTACCACTAAGTAACAAACCAATAGCAAGATATCACAATGAGGGTAAGAGTAGATGAGTTTTCTAAACTGCCCTAATTTTGGCTGGAATTCACCTTCTGGCTCCATACGAATTAAGCACTCTCCAAAATTAGCTGAATTCTTTAGCATCAAAGTGTAAAATACTTTTGGATGGAATTTTCTTTATCTGTCCTCCCATTTCATAAGAAAATTTTACAGCTTGGATCTTATAGTTCATATTTTTCTAAGTCTTTGCTATTATATAAAGAAAATTATTGGGAAAGTCACCTGTTATTGTCACAGGAAAGTGGTCATGATTGGTTGAAGTCCCAGTCAAGCCCCACTTGAGGTTAAAGCAAGTGAGAATTTAAGGGTGTGTTAGCCATGATGATTAACTAATGAATAAGAAACCCTCACAGCTATAGGTTCGTAAGTGTCAGAGAGAAATAGAGGCAGCTATAGCATTGATATATACTGCCATATCATCACAAGACTGTGGAGTCGAAGAAAAATTACTTCTAGATTTTAATAGTCTCACTTCACTGCTTTAAATGGAAATAATGGCATACGAAAGGAAAAGAAAATAGGTGAGGAGGTAAGAGATGATGGTTCTAATACAAAATATTTTATTGCAGACATCCCATGCACAGTTCCTAATAATGCGAAGATCTGGAAAAGTGCAGCAGAATCTTTGTCAGTAGGAAAGACTTTGAGAACACTTTGAGAGCAACATAAGTGTTGGGAGTTACCACCCAGTCCTTGAATCTCTGCCAAAGACATCAAAGCTTACCATGAAGAAGAAATAGACAGTTTCCTCGATTTTAGAAAGGCACAAGCATCTGTAACAATAAAGAACACTTTATAATGATAAGAAGATCAATCCATGAACAACTATACCTGTCTTTATTGTAAATACATCATAACATAGCTTCGAAATTTTTACGCAAAAAGAAAATGACAGAACTAAAGGGTAAATAGGTAAATCTACATTTGTACTAGGAGATTTAACAGACCTCTCAATAACCGATAAGACAAGTAGACAAAAAAACTTCGTAAGGATATAGAAATTAGGTCAACTTTGTTAATTGTGTTGTTTAGGATCCACCAATACATAATTCAATTCTTTCTGAGTGCCCCTGTTGCAATTTTTGGACTAAGTATTGAACCATAATCAAGTTTAATAATTTTCAAAATACTGAAATAGTTCACAGTATGTTCTCAGAACATAGTGGGATTAAGCTAGAAATCAATAAGAAAAATCTAACTAGAAAACTCCAAACTATTTGAAAATTAAGCAATACACTTATAAGCAGAACAATGGGCCAAGAAGAAGTTACAATGAAACAAATGATAATAACATAACAAATCACAAATTTGGGATGCATATAAAGCTGTGCTGTGAGTGTAATTTATAGTTTTAGCACACATATTAAAAAAGAAGGTTAAAAATCAATGATATAAATATCCCTCTAAAAATTTACAAAAATAAAATTAAACCTAAAAAGAGGAGAAAGAAGGAAATAATAAAAATAAGAGCAGAAATAAAAGAAACAGAAAACATATGATAAAGAGACTCAACCAAAGCAAAAGATGGTTCTCTGAAAAGATTGAAAAAATTGATGCACCACTAACAAGACTGATAAAGAAAAATGTAAGAAAGGCATAAGCTACCTATATAGGGAATAAAAATTAAAATATCACTATAAGTCCTACAGTCCTAAAAAAAAATCATAGGATGACATTATGAACAATTTCATGCCAATACATTTGAAAATTTAGATAAATCAGACAAGTAGATACAAACAAAAATTTATGAAAGGAGAAACAATAATTAGAAAATCTATATCATGGTATACTTCATAAAGAAATTGAGTCTGTAATTAGAAACTTTCCCAAATTAAATATCCAGGTCCAGGTGTTTTCAGGTATGAATTCTTCCAAACCTTAAGAGAGAAACAGTGCCAAATCTAAACACTCCCATATACTAGAAAAATGAAGGACACTTCTCATCTTTATTTTGTGGCTAGCATTTCTTTTGTACCTAATCCTGAAAACGAAATTATAAAAAAGGAAAATAATAGTATCGTATCAGTGAAAAATAGTGAAAATTGATGAAAAACACTAAAGTACAAGATGTGTCAGAGCTGGAGAAAAAAAATAATATCACATACTTAAAAATGTTACTGAGGACCATCCTGTTTAAAAAGTCTTATGATTTCTATTCAGCTAGATTTCTACATCAATGAAACATGTAAAGGGCTAGACAAGAAGCTCTAAAGGGTGATGGGTGAAAAGAAGTAAATCAGATAGTGATATAAGATAAAGTGATATGAGTACAGAAAGATAAAAGAATGATCACGATAAGAAAAACATGCTTTGTTTTTAAGTATGGGAAAATGAGAGAAGAGTAAAAAAAAGAGAGATACAAAAATGATGGTCAACAATGTGAGCTCAGAAGATAAAAAACAAAACTAAGAAACTCAGATTACCTGTATCTGTGGCCATGAGATTTTAGCAGCCTCCATCAATTTTCTCATGTTCAGTTGAGGTCTCTGGGGGGGATTGTGCTTTGACTGTCAGGGAACCCTGCTCAGTGTTAACAAACGCACATTGTAACTCATTTCTTAAAGCATAACAGAGATATTTCTCCCACTTTGGTGGGGGGTATGCGAGAAGTTGGGGCCTGATGGAGATTGATGGCAGCCTTGGAAGAAAACGTAGATGACAAATTACAGGCTTCACGCTCTTCACACAGTGCCCTCTTGATCATTACCAGGATTGTGTTACTCCTTCTCACTATTCTTATAATCAAAGAGGAGTAATTTCTTGTTTACAAACAAGGCTACCTTCTTAGTGAAGCATGTTTTATTTCCTTGTGTCAACCTCTCCTTTACAAATAGGCCTTATTTTGGGCTCCAGGGTCTGGAATATTCTAAGGCTACTGGTATAGTTATGGAGGCATGTTTTGGTAGTCTTATTAAGTTCAATTCCACTTTACAGCATTTTTGCAATTTTTGTGTTTTGTGGGGTTAAGAAATGCTTGTCAACAGCAGTTTTGAATTTCACATTCAGAACAGTATAATTGCAATGCCACTGCTTTTTCCACTGTACCATGCAGTCCACACTGGATTCTTGCTATATCATTTGGAGACAACACAAACCACCCTTCATATGTACAGAGGTGTTGCTATTAAATGTTTGCAAGCAGACATGGACTGTAAGAGTGCTGTTTAGTATCCAGGCTCTATCTCCCAAGCTCAGTGGTCTCCAGGAGCACATCAACACAAAATCTCCACACAATCAGGGGTGTAATTTGGATTTAGGAGGCAGAATGTTGTTTCTAGAACATGATGTGGCCTATGTGTAGTTCAAACCTATAACCCCGGGTTTATGGAAAACACTTTCTCAGGAATTGAAATAAACAAACTTGAGAAAGTGACAACACCTCATAAACATGAACACATGGAAACTTTGCTTGACAGAGCAAAACATTCAAACGACTCCTGAATTTTTGTAGACCATCCTAAATAAATACATAAAGAAAAAAAAACAACTTAAGTTTTGTAAAAAGGAAAAGCTAAATATAGAGAGACTGACAAAATGTGGTTGCTGAAATAGTGCTGTAATTAATTTAAGGAATCTTAAGTTAATTATAAGAACACAATCCCAATATACCCTACAATGTAATAGTGATTTTATTGTCATGGCAAATAAAATTAACAATATAGACTTTTGATTTCCGAAAAGATAAAACAATATTTCTTTAAAAGTATTTTATGTTATCTCAAAAAAGTTATGATTATTTTGACTAAAATACGTCCTTTATAGGGAAAACGTCTCACTAACTGGGAAAAATTATTTTGCTTTAAGTAACCCGTTTTCTCTATCTTCTGCTTCACACACAAAAAAAAATATGCAGGTGAGACAAAAACAAAGAACCACTGAGGCAATAGTGTCCTTCTTTGCTGCCCTGATATTTTGACAACCACCAGGCACCTCCTCCATCCCTCCCGTCCTCTGTGGAAGACCTGTCAAATCCCATTCAGGATGAGTAGATGAAGAAAGCTAAGAATTAGTGAAAAGGACATGGAATTGCTCATTCTAAAATGGACTCTAATCTATTTAAAATAATGGTGGATTAAAGTTTTTTTTACAAGGATTTTAAATGCAGCGTTGTATTTTATGCTCCAACTTGGTGAAAAAATGAGATTCAAAATAAATTGTAAGAACTAATTAAAATGGAAAAATATAAATGTGAAACAAAACAGAATCATTGAAAATGTAAATTATAATGCGAGTTAGAGTCTAGCCTTGGAATGGAACACAGATAAGCAGTTAAAAGCCACATATAATCATATAAGCTTTGTGACTGGAGCATCTTATGACCTTCCTATGCTAGCAAATTTAATTTGGGAGATGAGTGAATATATTAGATAAAATTGAATAATATACTTATATTGAAAAAGAAGGTTACAATTTCAGTTTCATAATAATTTTGGTATCTAATAAACTATACACTGATTCTGTTTCTATCGCGTGCTTTATCTGGGCAATTTACTTAAATATATGATTATTTTAAAAGTTGCAAACTTCCTAAACAGAAAGAGACTATTTGCTCCCTGCACACTATGAAAACCAATAAGAAAATTGACTATTTTATTTAAACATGTTTCTTAATCACATCTTTTATTTTACATTCAAACCATTTTGCCAAACAATGTCAGACATTTTGAGGAAAAACTGCATAAAATAGGCATGGCTTTCCAAAGTAATGATAACTATATTGAGAGCCCTTAAAAACAATCGAAAACATTTTATAAATTCTTGGATTATCAGTGAAAACTAAAATATATATTCATCCACAACGTCATTAGAACAGACACAGGAAATAGTACATCAGCTTCTGAGAATAACGACCTAGTGAATTAAAAATCTTTAAAAAAATTAGCAAGAATTCAGACAAGTCTTAAGTAGTTTTTCTCTTTAACGATATGCGTATAATTTTTCACAAGATCTACTTAGAATGAAGCTCTGTTTCTAAGAAGGGAAGGAAGCGGCATATTTTATTGCTGGCCCATAAGCAGAGAGCAAGGCATAAAGCCACTAAGTTTATTGAAATGTGGAACACATTTTCCCCAGCTTCTCAAAAGCTATTCAATGTGAGCTTCAGCTTAACAGAAGGTAGAAGGTACTTTTTTAATATTATACTCCTAGTGAATCTCTTTAGCCTTGGAATAAAGATGCTCTTTGGAATTGTAGTTTCCTGGACAAATTACTTAAAAACATATAGTTTGACTCTCTGATCATTCACAATGTGTACTCAGAGCCAGATACCTAGTGCAAAAGAAGAGGAGTTTTGTTTTGCTTTTTTTTGTTTTATTTTTCAGGGAAACACGCTAAAGGGCAGTTGACCTCTGTCATACTATCTTGATGGTAATATTTGGAAACAACTTTAAGCACTCAAACTCAATAAATTTTAAATAAACCCATTCTTGACATTATCATGGGTCATATAACATAAACCTTGTTTTATCATCTATTTGGCAAAGCATGGGAAACTACTGGGCTTTGACTTAACCTTAGAAAATCATTCAGGATCACATCATATATTTCATTTAAGCCACAAAGCACCTAATAGTCCTGAACAGTTAGTAAGTACTTCATAAATATTTGAAGATTATTGAATTCTCACAAACTATTCCCAGGATAATTTAGAACTGTCAGCAAGAAAGACTATATTTCTGGCATGTTCATGCCTGACCATAGGTTTATAAAAACATATTCTATTGTGACCCTTACACTATAGGCAAACAATAATATAAATATAATTTGCACTAAATTATTCTCTTTGTTATTCAAGAAATCAATAGAAAAAAATTATAATATTTGATACACAGATTGTGTGTTGAGTTAGTTTATTAAAGCTAAAGATTTGCATTCAAATCGAACAGTCTGGGAAAAGTTACAGCGTAACACAATCAGTTTATCCTTAATTTCTTTTGTAACAATTGATAAAATATGAAGATTTCAACAAATTACATACTATGTCCTCTAACTATGAGCACTGCTGTAAAAAAGATTGTTTGTAGTTTTTAATGATTGTTTTTGAATTTAGGAGAGGCCCTTGAACATGTTCAAGATAAATAACTGAGAAACATTACTTTCATAATAGCCATAAAATAACTAACATTTATTATGAGACTGTATAGAATCTTGAGGAGCCTTTCACTGGGGAAAGAAAACCCTAAATGAGAGTAAAAACTGGTCCAACTTTAAGAATTTTCTTTAATGCAGAAGAAAAAGAAGAATCTAAAATTAAAACTGTTATTAGAAGCAATTGAAAGCAGGCAGGAACTGAAGCTGTGCCTCGCAGTCTTGGCTATTGTTGTATTATTGCAGAGTCCCATAGGCAATCCTCACATGTACAGCACATCCTGGATCTTTTGATTCTTTTGTCCTTCCTCCAACCTGCGCGGCCAGGAACCTTCAGCCAGGAAAGATTTATGGAGCTCCCACTAACAGGGTCAACCCTGTTTTATCACCAGAGGCCTTCTTCGTAAAAATAATAACATCCATCTACAGCCCTGTTGGGCCGATTCTCTTGGCACCAACATTCTGTGTTTATCTTAACAACCAGCACACACTCAAAGCCCCCGGTTGAAATGAGCGCCGTCATCAATTCTACTGGGCACAGTAGCCCAGACTCCTGTGGTCTGTCAACCCGATGTCATCTAAGGTAGTGAATAGGTCAGAGAGTCTGTATACTTCAAAAGGTTGATAGGGTTTGCGTTTTGAGATGAAGATAGTGAGTTTTAAGGAGAAGAATTTGCAACAACAGGAGTAAACATATTTCAATAGAATCAGGAGTAAATGACCCCAAAGCACAATGGAGACAAATTAAAATGTTACACATAACTGAATGGAAAAAAGTTAAAATAGTTTTTAAAAATAAATTATTTTTAGAATGTGGCACTCTGAATTGAAAGACACATAATTTGAGGATACTTATCAATAAGTTATTACAATGTAACCTTTGTTCTGCATTTAGGAGTCTTCTCTAAGCTGTTTTAAAATATCAGATTTATACAAAAATAGACTCCTGTGTTGTAAACAATACATGTTTTTAGATAGGAAAAACTCACTCCCTTTTAGTAGTTTCTGATTTAGAATAGTTTGCGAATCAACTAAATTATTGTTCCTGAGATGTCGATAATTTATTTAAATCATTAATTTTACCTTCTGGTAGTATAAATTTGTAAGATTTTCCAAAATGTTTTGGGATTTCCTCTTGAAAAGGAATGTGCATAAAATCCAAAGAAATGCTCAATATTTTATTGTAATTGCATAAAGTAGGTCTCTCAGAAAGATCATTCTTAACAATCGTAGTCCCCTGCGCTGTGATGAGAGAGCTTTTTCATGGGTATTTGGCCAAAGGTTTTTTTCTAGAATTAATACTCCCACTCTTCTTCCTTAAGTGTCTTGGGATTTTTAACATCCGCAACGCAGACAGGAACTTGGTTTTATGCCTCAAGAAAAGAATGGATCTTTTTTCATATAATAATCTGCAGTGCAATTACCAATGAAAAAGTAATATTGTGCACCATAAAGTGAGCAATCTGCAAGGAACATTTTAGTAACAGACAATTCTAAATGCAGAGAGCGTAAGGAATTTAAATCAAGTGAAGAGGGAAATCAGTACATAAAAATAAAAAATAATCCCACCATTTCATATACAAAGTAAATTGGGGGAAAAAATAGAATACCTATTGTCTGCTACAGACCTTGAGCTCATCAGACAGCCATGTTTTAAAAAAAGTCTTTTAATTTAAAAATCTAATTTTACTGCTCGAAGGCTGTAAGTAACCAGCTATATTGATGAAACTAGTTATTGATACTAGCGTAGCACAAGACTCAATATTTTGGTAAGAATGTCACCGACCATCAGAACTTTATGCCTAGTGGAGGCATAAAGGAGAGTCCTGATGGGTTAGCATCTATAAATCTGAGAACTCTAATCTGCTCAATCTTATAGGTGGATTACTTTTATTTGTTATTTCATTAATTTCTCAGTCCCTTAATCAACAAAGATGTATCAAACATCTACTGTATGCCCAGGCCTTAGAAGATATAGAGATCATGGAGGAAAGGTCCCTACCAACCAGCATCTCGTGGTCTAGTTGGGAGGACAAATGTGATCAAGTAATAATTATTTGATGTAATGAGTGTGGAAATAGAAAATAAACTATACTGGGTGTTATGAGATAAGTAGTGCTGGGAAAGTCTTGACTCCACAAGGGATCTTAACATCCCTTGCTGAACTGGTCTCACGCTGGTGGTTTTTTTCTTTTTTCTTTTTAAAAAGATTTTATTTTTTCCTTTTTCTCCCAAAGTCCCCTGGTACATAGTTGTGTATCTTTTAGTTGTGTGTCCTCTATTTGTGGCATCTGGGATGCCACCTCAGCATGGCCTGACCAGCGGTGCCATGTCCGCGCCCAGGATTTGAACCGGGGAAACCCTGGGCCGCCAATGCAGAGTGCGCGAACTTAACCAATCACCCACGGGGCTGGCCTCACACTAGTTTTTATTCTATTTGCTCTCCATTACTTATGAGACTATAAATAAGTAAATTCACTCAAGTTTCTGCTATTAAACACTTAAATATAGTACTTATTATGCACCATACCTCAAAGTGCTATAATATAATGTTCTAAGGACTTTAACAATATTAATTCATTTAATTCACTTCATCATGTTAGTAACAAAAAATAAATAACCATGTCCTAAAGTTACAATTTAACAGCACATCCCAGGATGATATCCCAAAGACATGAGGGATTATCACATGCTACATTTTAAGGACTTGGCATTCATCAGTTCTTGTAAAATTCACACTTTTGTATTTGTGAGACAACAGAGCATAACACAGGAAATGTAGAAGATGGAGATGAATTGGAGTAATTTTTTTTATATTTGCAGTGAATAAACAATATGTAGATCTTCACAGAGGAACTAAATAGCCATTTTGTGAATCCTAAAATGTTAGGGACTAAAGTCTATCACCTTTCAACCCACTGGGGGAAGGAGAAATGTCCTGGCTTCACACCAGCTACTCTAGTTAGACCAAGCTAGAAATATTTGCAGTACAGTTCTAGAATCAAGGATCTAGCCCACTAAGACCTTGTATGGTGTCAATACTAAGAGTGATAGCAGTATTAAAACCTCATACTTATGGAGGGTTTCCTGTGCTTTCAAACACAACATCTTATTCGATACTCATTTTAGGATTGTAGATAGAGCATGATGTGTTTTTCATTTGGGGCAACTGAATTTCTGTGAAGTGAAATGACTTGCTTAATATACGACAGCTAGAATCCAATTATCAAAGACGGCCAGTCCTGTTTACACCCTCCTCCATACCAGGGTTAGTGTATCTCCTCCCTGGAGATAAGACAAAGCCCTGATAGGTTACTAAGGTGGATAAATGCAACTTACGGCAAGCTGTAGCAGGGCCTTTTGAGGCCAAATACTAATCATAATGATGACAATAATAATAATAAATTCTCTCACTAGCAATGGGAATGTCCTGATTTTCTATACAACTACGCAAGTTCTGTGGAGGCCAGAAATGGAATCCTCTAGAATTGTACTTTCCAAATTGTGTCCTTAGATACCCCAGGGCCCCTCACAGCTATACTTGACATCTGTCTGATCCTACACAAATTACTAGCTCAAAGTGTTCACAGTTCCAACATTACATTGCCCTACATTTCTTTCTACGACATCCTGTCTTCATGAAGTGGGGTTTTCATAAAACACAAGTACCGTGCATAATGCAATGCAGGAAAGGAAATGAGAGCACTGGTGTGCAATCTGATTCCCAGATTTGAGAAACTGTGCAGTGCCCAATAGACACAATATCCCATTAGGAAGTAATTGTGGTTGTTTAAGAATGAAATAAATGTTTTCAATTTATATGTCTTATGTTTTCAAACAGCTACTAAGTTGTTAGGACATAAATACTTTTAAGTTGATTTGACCTAACTGCCTAATAAACAGAACTGTTGGATATTTCTCTTAGCCTACGGATGCTATGAAAAGTAACTGAGACACTAAGAGCATCATAAGCCAAGAAATGTTGGGAACTGCTGTTCTAGAAGGAATATCTAAATATCTCAGTAAATGGCTTCTTAAGCTTCCTCTATTAAGGAAAATGAAATACCTTTGCAAAATGGAGAATATAGGAAATCTTACCTTTATTAAGTTATTTTGTATTCTTCCACAAAGTAATGGATATTGGACTTGTAAAACACTAAGTTATTGTTTCTTTTAACAAAAATGGAATATGTTCACATAGTAAAAATTCAAATAATTCAAATGAACTTACATTAAAAAATATCCCTTCCCTTTGAGTCCTCCAAGTTCCCTGAATTGGTTTGAACATAAATATTTCTGACCTTCTTTACATTCTTTCTCACTTGAAGCTTTTATATCATTAATACTCTTTATCGCATTCTCCTTTTGTTGCTGATATTATTATTATTATTATTATTATTTTTTTTTTTCTAGACCATAAGCTCAATAAAGGCAAGAACCTTCTTTACCTAGTTCATCATTATTTTCCTGTTACTAGTAAAGTACTTTGGACTTAGTAGGCATGCAATAAATACGTGTTGAATTAATAGATGAAAGAAAGAAGGAAAGAAGGAAGGAAGGAGGGAGGGAGGATGGCTTCTATACCTCTGCCTTTCTCCTGGTCCTTTTACAGCCTTTCTTTCTGGTTCTGCTTTAGGTTTTTTGGCCAGCCCCCTTTGCCTTCTCCTATATCTTAAATGAAGTTTGCCATTTCTGACCTTGTTATTTTCTTCTCTTATGATAGGATATTTAGGATGATTTATAAGGGTTTGCTATTGTAACTAATGCTGCAATAAACAATTTTCCAATTATTTCCTTAAGATATATCTGTTAGAGTGAAAATTTTGTTTCAGACTTCATGTATAAACATCTTAAGGATCTAGATTAAGACATTGCCAAGTTATTCTAATAAAGGTTATATCAGAGCTTTATTTGTTTTATTTTCATATAACTTCCAGCTTACTTAAAAGTTACAGACAAGGTACAAGGAACTCTCACATAATCATTACCCACATCACCATTCTTTTGTATTTTGCCCTGTGTATTATTCTCTCTCTCCTATGCACACGCACACGCACACACACATTAAAGATTATTGTCTCACCATTTTTTAGCAACTTGCAGGCTTCATCTTCCTTTACCCCTAAATCCTGTCGTGTGTAATTCCTAAAGACTAGGATATTTACTTACAAAATCCCAATACAATAATCAAGAGCAGGGCATGGTTTTATTTGCAAGGTATGTTCCTTATTTCCTCCTCAACACTAAATTAAGACTCTTAAGTTCAATGAGTCCCACACCACCATAAGCCTTCAGAATCTGCCACTGTATATTACACATAGTGGGGACAAAGTAAATATCTTCTGGTAACTTTCTCAAGACAAAGAGAAAGGGACTTTCAGAGGCACTCCTCTACCAAGTTTTGATTTGAAAACAGAGGCTTCTCAAAATTAAAACAGATGGAGGTCAGGATGTTTGAGCACAGCTATTCACAGGCTGAAACATGTGCTACAAGTGAATTTAGTACCAGATCTAGTGCGTTACCACTGATTATATTCATGCTACAATTAAAGTAATTACTTCATTTTAAAATTAATTCACTTTAAATATGTTTAATGACTGAAATTAAAATGTGCAATTATAGTATAAATACATGAAATGATGTTGTAGTGTGTTTATACTAATTACTGTGTGTCAGCTGAAACAGCTGTCGTGAACACTTAAATCTGTGCCCAGTGACACTGTTCACAGCCCATCTAGCAAAGGTGTTCCTGGACCAAGTGTTATGTGGGAGAAGCGCGCTCACTGTGGTGGAGGGTTTGAGCAGAGAAAAGTTGCCTTTTTCCTCATTAGTCTTGATAATTATGTAAAAGAGCAGCTAGTTTATAGAAAATGCCTAATGCATGAATATCCTCTTAAGTATTATGGAAAGGATCTTGATTTGAGAGCTCCATTTTACAGGAGTACAGAAATACAGCCACAACCTACCAGACTAAATTCAGCATCCTGAGGATGTTGTAATACTGATGCATAGTCACTCTTGAGAGCCCATTGACCAATTTTTACAAATTGGATGAACAGGCAACTGTCACTCATTATAAATAAACTCTAATTAATGTTACTGTGCATTTGATGACTCTAGGACATAAGAAATTTTACCATGCCAGTATGCCCTGAAGTATGACTTTTTTGCTTGTTTCCTTTAGTAAATAAAACTTTGGCAAGTACAACTCTCATAAGCAAAAATAAAATCCCCCACCACTGATGGTTTGACTAGCATACACTGCCCTATAGCATTTTGCCCTGTGCTCCAGATTTTTAAGATTGTATCACCCTAAATTTCAGGACTCAGAAGGCTCTGGTTGCTCCCCTAGAGTTGTAAAATGCCGCCTCCTCTGCTCAAACTAACTTGGGCTGGCAGTGCCCAATAGGATTTGGCACCCTTGCAAATACTACCCCTTCCCATTCACGTCTAGGCTCCAATGTATTTCAGAGATAATTTGGTCCATGTGTTTCTGATTCATTCACCCTTATGTCATCAAAATATTGTTTGCTTAGAATTACTTGATGCCCAAGTCGTCTTACAAAACTAGTGCAGACACTATTTCTCTTTAAAGTAGAAGGGGGAGATTTTGTAATCCTCACACAGTGACTAAGAGGGAAAAGTGGTTTTGATTTTAAATTTCTATAGCTCATAGCTTCCCATAGCTCTATTTTTAAGCACATCTACTGTCTTAGTCTGCTTGGGGTACTATAACAAAATACTATTGACTGGGCAGCTTAAATAACCGACATATATGGAGGCTAGGAAGTCCAAGATCAACGTGCTGGGGAACACAGTTCTTGATGAAGGCCCTCTTCCTGGCTTCTCCCTGTGTACTCACACAGCCTTTCTTGGCTGCACGCACATGGAGAGAGAGAGGACTCTCTCTCTTTCTCTTTTCATATGCTGTAAACCCATGATAAAGTTCCTACACTAGAGACCTAATATAAACCTAATTACCTTCCAAAAGCTCCACTTCTAAATACCATCGCATTAGGGATTAGAACTTCAACATATGAATTTTGGGGGAATACCAACATTCAGTCCTTAATATCTACAAAATACTAAAACACATTAAGGAAGCAATATTATTGGATATTGTCTTGCACTGCCTGTGCAGTGCTGTAAATATGATCACACCTATCCCGAAGGAGAGTGGAAAGACTTCAACTCCCGTGTGACCATTCTAATATCTTGAGAGGGTAATAACATAGGCAGTGAGCAAAGCATTGACAAAGTGGAACTGAAATGTGCCTGATCAGCATCCAGCCAGTTTTTCCACTGAATAAATGATTGGCTTTGCACATCAGCCTTGAGGGTATGTTGAGAGCCCATCAAAGTTATACCTCAATAAAATGACAAATTACATTTCAGATAGAGATTCACTTTAAATCAAAGATGTTTCGTATCTATTATAAAAGACTTGAGTTCCCTAAGATCAAAGTTTCTGTCCTGGTAATGTGTATTCTGATGTCATCTGACTGTCTCTTCCTGTTGGCTTGTAGGAATCAAGGCTGGATGGAACCAGTGAAAATGCTAATACTCTGCCTATTGCAATTTCTGTGAAAAGGATGGACAAATGAACAGATATGCGATAAAGTAAATATAACAAAAAGTTAATTGTAAGATCTAGGTGGTTGATGATTATGTGAATGTTCACCGGCAATTCTTTCAACGTTTCTGGTTGATTGAAAATATGCGTAATGAAATATCGGTTAAATATATTTTTTAAAGTCCTACTTCTAAATTAATAGTAACTCAGAAATTGAGGAAATTAGCCAGACGCGTTTGAGTTATCTCAGCCTCTGTGCAATACTCACTTATTCACAGCTGTTCAATCTTTTATTAATTATTGATCATGTTCCCAGTTATCCAAAGACCTCAGAGATACTTCATTAAGGCCTTACTGTCCTTCACAATGCCCCTAGCCTCGAACCTATTTCTCTACTCTCAAAATTTGTCTGCACTAGATTCCCTTCTTGCCCATCTCTCTGCTAGCTTTAATGTCTGAAATGGATCTGATGAGAAGTATGTAAGATGAGTTCAAGAGGACAGAGCAAGGAACTCTAAGTCAGAGAACCAGAATCCTCACCTTAGTTGTCTCACTTATTTGTGCAAATTGCCACTGTTTATTGAACACTCGTTTCCTTATTAAAATCACTTTAAGACATTTAATCCCCACAACAAACCTGTTATTTCTATTTTACAGATGAGAAAAGGTAAGTCAGAGTAGTTAAATATCTTGCTTGGGGTTACATGATGTAGCCAAGATTTGAACCCTGACCTGTCAGACTCAAAAGATTTGGACTCTAACCACTTGTTTGTTTGTCTCCCAAGACTTGTTACCTCTTTCAGTCTTTGTTTCTACAATAAAACTATCCTATTTCCTCTGATTTTCTTTTAACATCAAATAAAAAATATTGTTGAGAAAGTGTTTTAAATTATAAAGAATCTCTGAGCTGGCTTTGACAAGTGAAATAAGGCATCACATCTCACGGTAGGAAACCCTCAGAAGAATATCTCTTTGTTTAACCATTAGACATCCATTCCTTTGACAATTCCAAACAGTGGGACTGAATACACATTGAGTCACATTAACTCTGAAGCTCAATTGTGAACACAATTATTAGATTCTTTTTAAAACCACGTTGATAATGAAGAAAAAGTATGAAGAGACGGAACACTCAGAGAAACACAGAAAAGCCAGAAGACCTGGAATAAAAACACCTTTGCCACACTGATAATAACACCACCCGGGCTCACCTAATTTGTAAATCCCAATACATTCTATTTCGCCTCATGGAGCAACTGCAATTTGACAGAGGAACGTAAAGACTATAGTTCCTCAACTCGTCGTCCCCCACACTGAAAGCCTACCAAAATCAGCATTAAAAAAAAAGAAGATCTTAGGTTTTGGGTCCATCTCTAGGAGATTCTTATAGAGAGGGTTGGTGGGACTTAATAAATTGAGTTTTTAGAAACCGTCTAATAAATTTTGATTCACAGCATATTTAGAGACTAATGCCCTAATCAAAGAAATATATTTAAAAAATACTATTTTTTAGGACTCTATATCATGCTTTATGGGAGAAATATTTGGCGGCAAGAAAGCTCTTCAAATTATACTGCGTAGGCAATCCCCCGACCCCACACTTAGTCCATGTGGAAAGTTAGCCCTCAGTGAAATAGATCACACTGATTATACATAATATGTCAAAAGCTTATGGAGACTCTTAATTTGCTTATCTAAATTTTAATTGTACCTACTACTATAGAAGAAGAAAAACAGAATATAAAGAATATTAGCTGTCCAAAATGATAGTTTTTAAAAATAAATAGTTAAAATTTCTTAGCACTCAAAAAATAAGTTGCTGTAACTCCTTGCAGAAGTTTTTCCTGTGGAAAAATGTGATAGTGATAATTTACTTTGTATATGAACAAAAAAGGGTAGCTAATTCGACTATTTAATGGTTTCAAGTGTAACTCTCATTTTTGCATCAGATGAATGCCTTTTTTGGGAGACATTATTCTCCTTATTTATATTGTTTAAGTCACTTGCATACAAAGAGGAAGCAAAGAATGACTTTTCCATGCTTATGTTTCTGCAGTTTGTTACAGATGAAAAATAGTTTAATTTTGTGTGCTCAGAATAAAAGAGGTTAGAAGGTTACAAATCATGTTTGTATAAGGTATTACAGCATCTCTCTAGTCAATTGGAAAATTAAACTTACTGATGCATTGACCAAATCAAAACAATGTGCTTATTTTTTTCTCTAGAAAATCTCCAGCCCAAATAGCAATTTGGCTTCCTATTCCTTCAGTTAGAAAATACATTTTGATTTACCACAAGTGTCTCATTTAATCAGAGATGCAAACATGTAAAGGGTGTCTGGTTCTTGTTTCGTTGTGTTTTTAGAATATAAACGAGAAACAGTGAGAAATGTACTTTCTGAAGACATCTATTGTATGTTTTCCCAGCAGTGTTTATAAACTTCAAACTCTCTTGTAGCAGTTTCTAAAATGTAAGAAAGTTTTATCTGATACCTAAATATGAAAAAAATCTCTGAGTGATATAAAAGTCATGTCATCCTCAAAGAAGATATGAAGTTGCATGAGTCATGAGTGTTCAGAGTCAAAAACATAAGAGTGCATAGAGTCACAAGTATTCTCCTATTCCTGTGCTTAAAAATGAATAACAAAATTTTAAGTCATGGTTATTAGATCTTTTCAAAGAGAATCACTATTAAGTGACCACCCAGGAAGCGATAAATAAAAACTTCAATGCAACACATTTGGACCCTTCTTTCCCCTCTAGTGGGAAGTTTGAGTAATGTGGATGGGACCTTCCTTCCACTGCGGCCATCTATAAAAGAGCTTACCCCAGGCTCTCCCTTCTCCATTGCCTAGAACTGAACACAGCTTTGAAGCAAACACTTATCTCAGAAAGAGTTTATTGGGAGGTACATGTGCACAAAAAATCGTATACATAACCACTTATGCTATCAACCAGAGATGCACCAAATGGGCTTCTATGCCATCAAAATTACTCTTAGATAGTATTTTCACCTAGATCGGCCAACATTTAGAAAATTGACAATACATTCTTTGGAGAGGCTATGAAGAATCTGGTGCTCTCATACAAGGCTGATGTGTATACAAAATGGATCAACGCCACTGTAAGGGAATTTTGCAATAACTATCAAAAATATATGTTCTTTGTGGTCTCCTTTAAAAGGCCTATTTTAGATATGCACTGCCAAAAGACAATAAAGAATATACGGACAAGGCTATTCATTGCTGCCAAAGACTGAGATAATCCAAATGTCCAACAATAGAGAACTGCCTGAATAAACTATGATATACCCCACTATGTATTATGCAACTGTAATTGAACAAGGCAGATCTCCATAAGCATCTTCAAAATGATCTCCAAGATATATTACTGAGTGAAAAAAGCAATGTGGAAAATTATACTTACCATATGTAATTTTTGTGAAGAAAAGGAGTAGAGAATATGATTTTACGTATACACATAACTACACACACACACAAACATTTGGGTTGTTTTTCAAAAGAAAAGCAATTGAATTTTGAAATAAGAATTAGTAAAACTGTCCAGGAAGATGCGGAAGGACAGAATTAGGTCTGTGTACACGTTGAATGGATGAAAGCAAATTCTCTCTGAATATACACTGTCATAGTTTTGACTTCGGATGTAAGTGTTTTATCTAATTAAGAAACAACATTAAAATTTTAAAAAGCAAACTTAGAAATTGAAAATAATTAACATTATGGACTTAACTGAATACTTTGTTAATGGAATACCAAAGAAGTCTTATTTCTAGTGATTTCAAACAGAATATTTTGAGTGTTTGTCCCTCGTAGGATATACGCAAAAGAAAAAAAGAGCCACAAAGTAATCTAAAACTGCATTAAATGGCCTTGTTTTGAGAGAGTGTAGAATAAAGTAGATAAATAATTACATTCATGTCATTAATAACCAACATTTTCATTATAAGTGAAAAACATCAACAAAAACATAATCCAAGAAGAAAAACCCTATAATATTTATTTTATTTGCAAATATCAGTAATGAATTCACATGTTGTGTGCGTTACTTTTTATTCTGATAGTCTACCCAACTTATAGAAAAGTTTCAAGTATAAAGGATTTCAAGGAAATCCCACAAACTCTTCCTAATTTCCCGTATTTCTTTTTACGAAGAAAAAAATTTTTCATAGTTTTATCCACTCAAATGGCCTATAAGCAATGACAATCCCTAGCAATGACCATCCTAGTACCTGGAGTATGACCCCCTATATACCATTTCCCAGAAATGAAATCAGAACTTTTTGGAGAAAGAGCTGATTCCAGGTTTGAATCAGAAAATGTACACAATGAAACTAGGACAGCCTATCTTGCCTGAAAGCAAAACGGTTACTAAAGGCGATTAAGGTCACATTAAAGGTCATAGGGATATTTGAGTAGGAAAACAAATGATGATTCGAAAGGATTTAACAAAGCAAGTACGCTTTGAAAGCTCATAAAGCCAGGATCTTATTATCATATTCCAAAAGCAAAATCTACTCATGGATCATCTTTACTAAGATAACAATTCATTAATCTGAAAATTAATAGGAAAGAACAAAGCTTTTACCCTGCCTTTCCTGAACTAACTAACTAGCTGGTTAATAATTAACTATACAGTGAGGGGAAATTTTTCTTTATAAATATTAAACGCAGGAGAAATAATATATGTAGAAAATTGCCATTTTGCCAGTCCAAATGAGATCATGAATTAAGAAAGGCCTGTCACCAGATGCTACAGTCACTAGATTGAGAGTTGACCTGGACCTTCCTAATGGACAGGTCAACCTGACACTAGACGTGATATGTTACCAGAGGGGTACACAGCACCACCTTGGAAGTATCTTCTTCCCACCCCCTCAAAATTCAACTTGAACTTAATTGATTCTCTAGATCTAATTATAGCTTTCGTGAAATATTAGGGTGATGGTAAATAAAAGTTAAATGATATTAAGAGAATTGATTATGGGCAGATCTTCAGAAAAAAAGATGACATGGTTTTTCAACAGATAAACGGCAAGAAGAAAGAGGATTTTCATATAGATTCAAAAAGACTATAAGACATATGATATAAATGCACTGTTTAACCTTGTTTAGACTCTAATTTAAACAATCAACTGTTAAAAACAAATAAACCAGGGCCCGCCTGGTGACACAGTGGTTAAGTATGCGTGCTCCACTTCAGCGGCCCAGGGTTCACAGTTTTGGATCCTGGGCATGGCCTACACCACTCATCAAGGCACGCCATGGCAGAGTCCCACATACAAAATAGAGGAAGATTGGCACAGATGTTATCTCAGGGCCAAACTTCCTCACTAAAAAACCAAAACGAAAGCAAAAAACACAAACTGAGCTAGCCCTGGTGGCTTAGTGGTTAAAGTTCAGCGCTCTCTGCTTCAGTGACCTAGAAAGTTTGGTTCCTGAGCACGGAACCACACCACTTTGTCAGTAGCCATGCTGGGGCAGTGGTTCACACAGAAGAAATAAAAGGACCTACAACTATAACATACAACTATGTACTGGGGCTTTGAGGAGGGAAAAATAAAAGAGAGAGAGAGGAAGATTGGCAACAGATGTTAACTCTGGGCAAATCTTTTCCAGCCAAAAAACCCCAACTGTTCATTAGATGATATTAAGGAATTATAAATTGCATCATGTGATAAAGGAATTGTTATTATGCTAAAACAAAAATGTTGTTACAGTTGCAAAATGAAATATTCATGCGTGGAATACAATGTTTCGGATTGGCTTCATAATGTTTCAGGCCATAAAGTACGTGCTTGTGATGGATGAAACAAGAATGGAAGAATGTTGGTAATTTTGAAACTGGGTAATTAGTACCTTGGTGTTTATTATAGTATTCTTTCCACTTTTATATATATTTTAAATTCTCCATAAAAATTGAAAGAAGAATAATAAAGTATGTGACTAAATGTCTCAATTACTTTAATGATTGATTTAGGTTATTGATTTAGGTCAAATCAAATTAATATACAAGAACTCCATCGTTGCATCCTAAAGAGGATAGAGTGAGGTGAAACGAAAGAAAACATAACGACAGGAGCACATGTGGTAGACTTGCGATGATAGGGGGAAAATAGCATATAGTTTTTAAAATCAAGAAGAGACTTAGGACAGTAATTCTAAGTTTAATAGGAACGAGAGTGTAATTGAACAAAAAAGTAGAAAGCATAAAAAAAGAAAGATAGGAAATCTCTATGAAAAGAGTCGGTAAAAATGTGGTAATCCAATGTTAAATAACCCCACGGGAATAAATCAGATTGAACTGAAGAAGAACCTAACTGGTTTCAAGAAGCTTTCTCTCTTGGGGGGTTAAATTTAATTCTATACTTGGTTGATATTGCAATTTCATTTTGCAAGTAAAATAAATTTTATCAAAATTACGCAGCAAGTATAAAATGGAAAGAACAATCCAGAGGCAGTAAGGTATTTCAAGCCTTGTAGTTCACAAATCTAAGCGCAAGGCTCAGATTTTGGATGACAGATTAATCCACTTAGCCTCTCTGGGCATGGATTTTCTCATCTGCCAAATGAGGGTTTTAAATCAAAGGATCTCTTAAGTGTTCTAGAATCGACATTCTATAATTAGATATCCCAAGTTTATTTTTTCTCACCTCTCCAAAATTCCCTGATCCTTTGCACCATTTCAGATTAGAGGAGATCAACTGTATCCAGCCTCGCCCCTGCTCCTTCATTTCTAAACATTCTTTCACTACCCACTCTCCCCTCCCCCATTCTGGCGGCATGGGTGAGTGCCAGAGGCAGGATGCCGGGAAGCAATTTATAATCATATATACTGCTGCTGTCACCTCTGAGAGAGAGACAATTTATAATAAACAATAGACCTCTTAAAATTATCAAAGCAGTGGTCCTCAGCTCACAGGGTCAGTTCTCCAGAGAGTCACTGATGGCTTCAAGGGTCTGGCTAACATTTGCATCCTGTGCTGCCTCCTCATAAAGTTCCCTCTCATCTCTTCTTCTGGATTCTGTAAGGACCACCCTAGGAAATGCCAGGGCAAATTATTCAGAGGAATAAACGATGAACTGCAGAAAGGTAGACTTCAGTTTAGCAACAAAGATGAAAAACAATGCTTTAGGTAAGTAGATGTTAAATAAAAATGTGGAAATTAAATCAGGCAAATATATTTAGAGAAACAGAAAATTCTTTTCTTTTTTCGTTTAGTCACTAATGGGCAGGACATGGTAAGTGTGATAGAAAAAAGAATGCTAAATTTGATGCCTGAAGATCTGTGTTCAAATTGATCCATCATATATTAGATTTCCGACTGTTTGCTAGTAATGTATGTTTAAATTTAGGGACACAAAATTATGATAGCAATAATAATTTCCCTCACATACCTTCCTTTACTTGTCTAGACCAATGCCTTAGGCCCACCACCAGTTGTGTTGTTTTTGGAATTGAGGCATTGATTCAGAAAAACAGTACAAACCAAAGCCAAATTGGCCCACGACTTTTAAGTCATTCATTTATTCTCTCAACTTATTTACCCATTCAGTTCTGTGAGGTAGGTTGGAAGGTGCATCTGTTAAACTGGCAGAGAGACCATAGTCAAGTAAATGGCTGGTGCTCAACATCCCTTGGGTCATTTACCACTCACAACCACCTTGATAGAGAGGTTTTACTCTCTTGATTTTACAGATGAAGAAAGTAGGATAAAAGAAGTTAAATAAATTATCCTTGAGCATGCGATTGTTAAGTGAAAGAACAGGAATTTGAGGCCAGATTTGCTTATTCTGTCTAGTTTTTATTGATTTAATAATTAATATATTTTTCAAGAATGAAATCACTCAAATATTGCATTTGAATACCATTGAAATAGACTTAAAATGACAATAGGAAGATTTTGTTTAGTACACATGAATTAGGGCATGCAATGATGCAAACATTGCTAAGTATTCTCTGACAATATCAAATAATGTCTCTGAAATCAATAACAAGAAGTGAATTACATATCTTGCCCACATTTCAAATAAATCAATAAAAACTATGCTACATTTTCCTTGTAGTAAGTAAAATAAGCATACTTTTATTTTTCAGATTACATAGGGAGACTGACTTTGTGTAGTTTTAAAATCATTCTTTCTTTCTTCCATCCTCCCCAAAGCAACCATAGAGGCAATTCCACCCGATTTATGTAAAAGCCCTCTAGTCCTTCTAGCAGAAATTTAGGCATCTATCTGAATACCAGCAGAGGGAGTGGAGATCTAAGAAGGATACATTTTTGAATGAAACATAAGGAAACATTTTAAAAGGCAATAGTTATTTTCTGACCCAGGACACCAACTGTAAAAATTATGCTTTTAATGCATAAATTTTAATGTAAACATCATATCTTCTCCTCCTGACTTCAGTTGAATGCATCAAAATTTATAACTAGAAAGTTTACAAAGATAAATGTGAGGGGGAAAAAATTAGTACCACTACTTTCCAAAGAACATTCGATATGTTCCAACCCTGGGCTTCTCTGATGGCTTCTACAGCACCACGTGTTAAAAAGGAAGGCTTTAATCTGTAAAGATGAATTTCAACCTCAAAACCCCCACTGGTTTTAATGGGAGTGACACAGCTAACATGTCACAACAGACTTTGGAAAGGTACCCCTGAGTGTCCAATTATTTTAAGTGCTTTTCCTATTCACTGTCATTCAACTGATCATAGTGGATTTATTTGGCAATAACATTCCTCTGACATGAACTTCCGGAGGAATTGTTCCATAATTCAACCCTAGTTAATGTTGCCTTAAAAATTAAGTGTTTCCGTAAGTTTTAAATAGATAACAGTTCTTTCTAACAACTACATTCTTGGATACAAGTTTAGTACTTAGACAGGGTTAAAAAAAAATCTGGCAAGAAGGATTTTTCCTTTTCTAGTTAAAATGAAAAAAATAAAAAGGTTTAGAGAAACATCCTGTCATAGGTCCCAGAAAAAAGTCCCCAACCTGGAACTGGAGATGCAATCATTTTCTAATACTGCCTCAATAAATGCAAAATACTTAGTTTAATATTCATCTCTTTAAAAAACAGATTATTGAGTTTTCAGTATTATCTGTAAGGACTCCTGCTTCTTCTCTGAAGTGTTTTTTAGGATTTTTATGGGCTCCAAGTCTTCAATTTTATAATGTTAATTCTAAATTCATGATTATTATCTAAGGCATTAATCCAGTTCTGCAGGTATGATCTCCAGTGGGCACAGACCTAGACCTCTGGTCTTATCCATGCTTCACATCAAGTCCCCTGCAGCTGAACTGCGACCTTTTTCCATGTAACAATGAAGATACTAATGAATGGAATCTTTTCATTGAACTCAAAATAAGAGAGAGTGTTTATTCAACAGGAGAGAAGGCTGTTTACTTTTCTTTTTGTCCTTCTCAAGGTCATCAGGATTTATGACCAGTATACATGACGGACCATACAATCAAGCTAGCGTGAGACACAGACCTGGTATTCATGTAAGATAATATAAAGCTAACATATGTCTGTCTGGTTGAAATGCAGTCAATAATTTAGCAGAATTTATAGATATCTGTGCTTACTCAAGACTACAGCTAAAACTACTTTCTGCCACTTCAACCAAGCAGGCAGATGTTATTTCTATATCATCTGAAGGAACACAAGGACTATGTCACTCTTCCTTCCAGTTAGTTTCTTGTGTTAGGAAAATAAACAAAAATAGGCGTCAGACATCTACACATGCTACAGAGTTGCACGAGGTCTGGAAGTTTTGTTTCTTGGGACAAGGAGGAGTTGATACAGACATAATAAATGTAACTACTTCTGTGAAAATTAACTGATGTTAAATCCCCACACAGTTGTTACTTTAAAATATTTTGGATAATTCCTATCTCTCCCTGATTTTTGGAAATATTTTTCTTGTTTAAATTATTAATAACAGAGAGAGTCTAAGAAGTCCAGATACACTCTTTATTTCTGTTTTCAAAGAAGAAAAGTAAAACAAAAATGACTATCAGATGAGCGGTGATGACTTTTTAAAGCTTAATAGCTTCAGCATGATACAAAATTCAGTATTTTAAAATGAAGCGTCCACCTACGTACTTGGCAAGTTGCCAAAGTCTAGACTACCACAATGGCAAATTTAGAAAAGGACAGGAAAACACAATTTTAATCTTATAAAGATCAGAACTACCTAGAAGGAATATTCATTTCCATTTGAACTGTGATTTGTCTGATTTTTGCTAAATTTAAAAGTAAAGTCAAGTTACTAAATTTCCTTGGAAAGACACTTTGAGCTCAGACTTGAATTTTCCTCAAAACCACTAAAGATGAACCAAGTGAAGTTTCAGTAATTGAGCATTCACTCTGTGCCAGGAACTGCACGTGAATGATGTAAAAGTAGATAATTACTATTAGGTTCTTTCTCAAAATGAGGAGACTGAGGCATGAAAAAGTTAAGAAACTTGCCCAAGTTGCACAAATTCTAAGTGATAGAGCTGGGACTCAAATGCCAGGAGTGAGACTCCAGAGTCTGTGCCCATAACCAGTGCTACACTCACGGTCTGTGATCCTGTGTTTATGACACTCCTGTCCTCGGGGGCCAGTTTCCTGTATTCCAGTCATTGGCCTCACTCTCTGAGGATCGGTGGATAACCACAGAGGCTACTAGGCAGTGTGTTTGTGGCTGTTATTGTTCTGAACCTTAATTAGCTATTTACTTCTGTGTCTTTGTTTGTGGAACCAAAACAAAAATAAAGACAAATCTCTCAAATAATATTTGGCACTATTATTGCTCCTGAAATAGTCTCCTTTGTCTACACGTGAACTCCAATAACACTGTAGATGTAGAAACTGCTGCAGAGCACAGGAAATGGGAAATTCAGGTAAAAGTGGGAGAAGAAAATAGAGCCAGGAGATCTCAGAAAGTATGAAGTGGTGTATATATATATATATATAAATATATATATATGTATATATTATATACATGTATTAACGTTTCATAAGAAACACAAAAGAGAGAGCTCTAGTGCTGCGAAGTTGGGAGAGCAATCATAGCACACTCTTCCTCCTAAAGTTAAGGAAAACTAATTTCCCATAAAATGAATAACAGGATCATGGTCTTTTATACCAGAGATTTGACCGGGTCACTTAAAAAGGAAAGGAAATCAAATTTATGTCTGATTTATTAAAATGATGTTTTATTTTAAAATAATAAAAGGAATAACATATTTAAGATACTCAAAGAAAGAAAATGTGAGCCAAGGATTTTATATGCAGCTAAACTGACTTCCAAGTCTAAAAGCCAAGGACAAACTGTTATCAGCTCACAAAAAGTCAAGAAATATTGTTCCCGGAAGACTGCTCAAGAACAAACTTCAGAAAACCATAATGAATGGAGAGACGTCGAGATAAGGACTTGTTGCATGAATATCAGTGCTAACCTCACAAAAAATGAGAAAACAAAATGGTATACCACTCCTGAGACAAGAAAATAATACGACTTATAAAGTGATCTTGTCCCCAGAATCAAACTTACATCTTATCCAGCCTCTAGATCCTACCAATAATTCATACAAATTACAGAGGACAAAGGAATATGTTAAGCTGTACCACAGGGATGCAATCAGCAAAACCCAAATAGGTGTACGTATAGGAAGGAGAGGCACAATTCCTTCAACAAATAAATTGCAAGGGAAAAAGAAGTCACATTTACGGTTAGAAGAGATTTAACAAATAAAGCAACAATTGCAATGTAAGGACTTCACTGCATCCTTATTAAAAAACTAAGCTGCAAAAATGTCATGACATTTATGAGACAACGAAAAATTTGAACACTGAACGGATAGTCCACGACATTAAGCAATTCTTTTTAATCACTTTTTTCTATGTGACATTGGTCAGTTAAATATATAAAAGATGGAAAAAAAGGCTTAATTTTTAGATACTATAAATTATTAATGGATCAATTGAGTGCACCAATACAACGTCTGAGTCTTGCTCCACACTAATTTTGTGGGTGTGGATGTGTGTGTGAAAGGGATAGGATCAGTTGTGGGGGGACGGCTATTGTGGTGGATGATGTGTCTTAGGTGCCTATTCTTCTCTTTGTTAAAAATTTGCCATAATAGGGGCCGGCCCCATGGCCCAGTGGTTAAGTTCAGCGTGCTCCATTTTGGCAGCCCAAGTTCCGTTCCCAGGTGCAGACCTTGTTGGGAGCCATGCTCTGGTGGTTACCCACATACAAAATAGAGGAAGATTGGCATACCTGTTAGCTCAGGGTGACTCTTCCTCAACTGAAAAAATAAAAATTCACAACAAAAGTTAGGAGAATCATTACCTACAGATCAGTTAAAGGTAGCCCTGAAGGGAGTTTTCAAGAAGAAAAATTATCCCGGATGAGCACACAATAATGCAAGAAGGAAAGAAGGCCTCTGGTAAAGGAAACAGGTGGGTAAATCTAAATGAATGCTAACTATTTAAGATAATAATAATTGTCTTGTGGGGTTGAAATACAGGTAGAATTAAAACACCTGGCAAAAATGGAACAAAAGTTAGGAGAATGATTAATGGAAGTATCCTATGATCCTTGCATTGTCTGGGAAGTAGTAAAAGCACTCATTTATATTTAGCTGTAATGAATCAAGGATGCAAGTTGCCCGCTGCAGAGTAACCTCATCTTTATTTTTTGGAAGATTAGAGACTATAGTGCTTTATTTATTTGTTTATTTTTATAAATAGTGGAACTATTGAAATGCCTTTCTTTGGGGCAGCTGCTCCTTGTAATAAAAACACTCTTTTGTCTTGCTAACACGTCCCATTAGGAAGTGGGTGATAAACATATGTAGGAAAGTAGAAATAGGTGAAGAGAGAAAGACTATGGTAACAAGATTGAACTCAACCTAGTCCACAAGGAAGAGATACAAAAGGCAAGGAGAGCCCAGCAACAAGAAGGCCAGCACAAAGGTGCTGGCACTCATCCCACCTTATGGTGGATTCTTTTCTTGTCTCACTCCTCACACACACTAGGCTGGACTTGGTATGGAAGTGTTTGTTTTTACAATAAGAAAGCAAAATAACTTGGGCATACTTTTGGCACATTTCTATTTCTTTACATCATGTAAATAACAATCTATGAAAATTTAACATAAAAACATATTTTAATACATTCCATCCAGGTAAATGCAATTAGATCTAGGAAATACTTCCTAGATAATTTCGCTTCTATTAAGAACACAGATAAACAGTAAAAAGAAACTTAATCAATAATGTTAAAAATTGGCATATAGACCTTGCTTTACAGGAGCTTCAGAAGCTCTGCATGTCGCCACCACTTCTTGTTGTACGGCCCTTAACAATCTGACAGAAATTACCCCATTTGAGCCTCATGACAATCTAACAAGGTAAAAGGGGACAGTTTTGTTATTTCTAATTTTTACATAAGGAAAAGGAGACTTTGAAGGAATAGGTAACTTACTTAAAGAAAATAGCTAGATACTCTTGATTAAGAAAAAGAAAGAAACACACAAAATAAAGTTGAATAGAACTTATTTTCTTGCAGTATGCATCATTCATCCAAATGTCGCACACTCAGAATGACACGGCATTAAATGCTCTTTAAATTTACCAATCTCTTGTGTTGTCTTCTAAAATAAAATTAGCAAGTAACATTGATCTCTCCCATTATAAATCACGACGAAGTTTGATATTTCTTTTTCAGCTGAAAAACATGTAAACTAGGGGTTTATCTACACATTTCCTAAGACTGACTGTATTTGATCAGTGTCCTCAAATGATATTTTCTAAGGCTTTTTCTATTTCAATAATGTTTTCATTTTTTTAGAATTTCTTTGGAGTAATGTTAGGATCGGCTCCAGGGAATATGAAATCTTAGAGAAATAGTACTCTTCAATATACATGAGACTTACTCTATTCTCTGTTTTTTATCTTTTCTTCTACAGTTTCCATCCTTTTTGCCTCTAGGCTACATTCTATGTAGTTTCTTTTGATCGACCATTGAGTAATTTTCTCTTCTGTTTTATGCAATCTGCTATCAAATCTAAATACTCAGTTTTTAATTTTTATTTTTGTATTTTTCATTTCTACCAATTCTATTTATTTCTCTTGCAAATCTGCAATGTCCCTTACAATTCTTTTCCTAATATGTCTATTTAGTTGCAAGACTTTCTTTTATTCCTTTAAACATATCAAGTGTAGTTGTTAAAATCTGTCTGATATTATTGGTGTCTGAAATCTCTGCAGGTGAGTTTCATTTCTCTGTTATTTTTGCTGTCTGTCAAATATAATTGCTTGTTTCTTTGAGTGCCTGATTTTCGCTGATGTATTCTGGTGATGGATGGTCATTGAAGAAATGACCTGAAGAAACAATTGAGGCATAGATAAGCATCACTATTTTTCCAGGGGTGTTTGCTTTAGTTGTTGTCAGGTACCTGCAGCACCACTTTACACTACATTCATAACTTGAGATGTTTCGGATAAACCTGGAGTGTTCGTTTTGTCTATAATGATCTGTTGGGCTGGTGTTCGATTTACAAACGCTTAGGGACCAGTTTTTGTTTTGTCTTTATTTACTCTATTGCTCCAGCATCAAGACAATTTTCCCCACATCCTTGTGGGAGTGGGAGTGAAGGGGTGGGTTTTTGTCTGTTTGACCCTTTCTTTTGGGGTCTCAGCTTAATGGATAGAGTGTTCATTTTTAGCAGACCCTGAGGTCTTCCTTCTACCCCTTGCCCCCCAAAACAACCAAAATCATCACTCATTTTCACGCTGTTTCTGCAAGATTTCTAGGTGCCCACACTATAAAAATGGATTGGAGTATTACCTTAATTTTCTGTGTCCTTACTGTCTTCAGGATTTGGCCTGGTGATTCCTCATTATTTTGAAATCTCCGTGAATCTATTAAGACAGTTTTTGCATTCCATTCGGCAGTTTTAGTTGCCCTCAGAGAAGAGGTTAGTCCCTGTAGTCTAGCCTACTATCCCTAAAGCAGGAATCTCAGCAAGATTTGACACAGATGATCACATCCTTCTCTTTGAAACACTTTCTTCATTCCCTTTCAGGACCTCGCACCACACCTTCCTGTGATTTTCCTGCTGCCTTCCCAGTCTAATGCCCTGGTTCTTCCTAGTACCCCCAAACACAAGTAATGGAACACCACAGAGCTCAGCTTTTGGAGTGTCTTCTCTCTCTAGACTCTTTCCTTTGGATCTCAATTGCTCCCATAGGTTTAAATACCATCAATATGCTATAGATGTGCTCATTTCTATCTCCAGCGTGGACTGCTTGCCTGAGCCCATCTTATATCCAACTTCTTCCTTGCCATTTCACCTGGAAGTGTAACAAGTATCTCAACTTGAACATGTCCAAAATGGAACTCATGAACTCCTGGCTCACTAAACCTTCTTACCCTGCTTCTTTTGACTACATATTCAGGAGTAAAAATATATTGAATTTTTTGATTGTAATGAAAATGTCATTTCTTAAATGATTTTTAAAATAAATGTCTAGTATTTGATTTAAATGATTTCTTAATCCAAAGAATTCAAAATTAAAGGGCGTAAGGGAAGGTATTATTTTCATCTTTAAAGAAAGATAAAATATAAATGCAAAGTAATATCATTAATATCACTCCTCTAGAATATAAATTCAGAGAGCATTTCTAATCGTATAGAATATACCAATTAGTACTCGATGTTAGATTTTCAAAGATGAGCAAGACAAGATCCCTGCTGTGATCTTCTCCCATTCCTGTAAAGTGATGGAATATAAGTTTTATCCTGGAAGAAATTGTTTAGAGCAGTCTGTTAGGAAAGATCCTGAGGCTGTATATCAGTGAGACAATGCTCTTTAATCTATTTACATTATCTCTTCTAGTCTGGGATTCTGAAATTCCTGGAATGGTCACTACATCCTTGCTATATATATATATATATATATATATATGTATAATAATAATAATTAAAACAACTACCAAGGATATTGTATTTACTCTGTGCCAGAAATTGAACACATAGTTATTTCCTTTAATCTCACAACACTTAGAGAGGTATATAGTATTAATGTTCATTTTATAAATAAACAAATTGAGACAGAAATTCAGTAATTTTGATGAGGTCACAGTAATAAATAAGTGATACAGTCAAAATTTGAAATCAGGTCTATCTAACTTTACAACAACTCCTCTTATCCTCTGTATGAAACTCCCTTTGAAAATGAACAGCATCTAAAAACAAGGAAAGGAAGTAAATGAATGTCTTAATAGAGTCTACGATTATGCGAAAAAGCTTTTACATCTTGATAAAAGAGTTGTCATATGCAGAGCTACTTAATGTCAGTGAAGGAAGAAAAGAAACAGCTCTAAGTGGTATATTGTGCAAGAATAAATAAATTAACCCATCTATTCAGTATCTCTCCGTTATGGCCTTCAGAGATGTCGGTTGAGAGTACATACTTTTTCAGAGATAGGTCAACCTTTTGTCAGCTTACTCCCTCCTCACCCCGGCTCTGCCACCCCATCTCCACTCAAACACAAACAAGGGAAGGAGGGAAAGCACAGCTGTGCTAGGATTGGGAGGCTGTACTGGGAGAGGGGAGGCGCTGATGAGCTCCGAGATGCCCAAACACCTATGCAGCGTTGGACTCTTCTTTCTGCAGTTTCCCCACTTCTTCCTCCCACCACCTGGCTGTCACAGGAGGCAGTTAAACCCTAGAGAAGTAGCCCCTCCCTTGGGTGCATTTACAGAGGATAAAAAGGAAGTGCTGTGACTTTTAAAATTTCTCTTCCAATACAAGGAATCTTTTTCTGTCTGCTTATGCTGCTGAGACTACTGCAAGGCTTCACCCTGGTCTAGCTCTCTAGTGAATTTCCACTGACAATTTTCTTTTTATTTAAAGTCACCTACTTAATTCATTTTGAATTAACTTCCTATTATCTGAGCAAGTTATCATACTTTTACTCTGGACATCATTTTTCTCTCCAAAACTACATAAGATTTAGGGAAACATGGAACCCAAATGGCTTCTTTCTTCTCCCTAGTTGAGTTGTGTGTTGAAGCTCAGCCAAACAAATGTCAAGTTCAAATCTCAGAGCCCTTTAAAATTCCCAAATTAGGATATACTTTGTTGTCATTCCCATGGATGTATATTTTGGCTTCTAAGAAGCATGCAAGGCATGGTAACCATGTAGAAGATAAAAGAATATTTTGCTGTATATGAATGAATATTTGAATGAGGGCAGGATCTCTCCTAAAGTGGAACATTTCAGTGTAGTGCTACAATAGCTTTCTCATATAGAAAAGACTCCACATTCCTTGCTTTATATTTTAAGACATTATTCATATTAGTTCATAAGAGAATTTAGAAATATACTGCTAAAGGAGGACATTGTTCTGCAGGATTTAGAAGCAATGGAATAATTTTGCTATTTTTCAATAGTTTTCTTTAGCCTGCGGTAACTCAGAATATTTGCAAGGTATTTATGACGATGTTTAGGACAATCTAAGAAGTAAGAGCAAGAAATTCTCAGGTAAAGATACATAAAGATAAAAAGCAGTTTATATTTCCATTTTATGGTAAAAAAAATTCATCAAAAATGCTCAACCACATGTTCAAGATCATAAGGCAAGAATTATCATATTCTAAGTCTCCATTTGATTTAATTCAATTTATGATTTTCTTTGAAAAGTTTTACATGTGTATGGATTTTCTTAAGCACTGCTAAATAATTTATGGAGATGAAAAAGTACCTGTTACTTTGAAAATCTTTAAAAATCAGACTACAGTTGATAGCTGAGTTATGTGTTTACTATTTACAACTTCCTCCCTAAAGATACTGGTATCGCATTCCTTGTCTTTTAAAATGTAACCTTATACATCTGTTGAGCACACATCTGGACATTTAGCCGAACTCATCATTTCCTTCTGTATGTCAAAAAACTGTCGGTTATTTCAGCCACGATTCAGCCCTTGGGAGAACTGAAAAAGTTACATCCTTCTTTTGTCCAGATTTTATAAACTCGTCTTTACATTTTTCCCCAGGATATCAGTAAGAATAAAAATAAGCAGTCTGAATTCCTTCTGGCTCTGGAGAAAGGAGCACAGGAGGATGAAGGGCATGTGTTCCATTAACATTTGCTTCTATAGAATAAAGAACAAAGTCTTCATATGAAAGAACAGACGTTGACTGTCCACACAGTTATAAAACAAGTATATTTTTTTGACAAAGTAAATACAATTTGAATATAAAAAGGAGGAAATTTGAGCACTAATGAGGAAGATCTGTACTTTCAAAAGATAAGGATCTCACACATCATAATGTGAAAATTTTCAACTCATCAAGGAAAAATAATTTTGAATGTGTATACACCTAATAGCATAGGCTTAAAATATGTAAAATCAAACTTGACAGAATCACAAGAAGAATTTAAAATGTTATAATCATAGCGCAAGAGTCTAACACATTTCTCTCTTTAATAAAATAAAAAGACAACAAAATAGGAGATTGGAATATTGTGATTAAGAAATTTAGTCTAATGGTGTATGTGTATTATTATATGTGTGTTATATTTAACCGTCTCTGTAGTTATATTTGAATACGTACCTGCTTGTTTTACATTGAAATGTACTTATGTATATGTTTGTATATGTCTGTGTGTGTGTGTATGTATGTGTACATGAATGTACTTACGCTTCTATTAAAACACATGAGAAGAATAAAGAGAAGCTGCAAAAAGGTTTAACTATATGGCACAATTGCAATAAAGATGGAAGGAAGAGGGATGGGAACAATATTTCTTGGTATACATTTTTATGCTTTTGAATTATCTATGTACGTAGTCATAAAAATAAAAGTAAATGAAAACAATTGAACATAAGTGAAACAAATTAACTATATATTAAGTTGTTACCATAATCAGAGAAAAGAATCTAAAGTAAATTTTGAAACAGTTCTCTGATTATGTGCATAGTGGGATATACTCTAAAGGAAAAACAAAACTGGAAAAAAATCTTAAACTTCTATCAGTAAATTTTCTGTTTGATATTTTATTATGAAAAATCTATCATATACTATATAACGTAGCAAATAATTAAATACATTAATATTATTACAAATCAAGATTTTCAGTGTAAGAGAATAGAAATACAAATATGAAAAGTTGAGCTGTCATGCTGTGAGCTGTACTAAATCATAGGAAGGACACTGAGGGACCCAGGAAACTTAGAAATGGGAAGTATGGCTCTGTCAAAGGAAGTGAATCCTGAGTCCTGAATGCCTCCTGGTGGAAAAATACCACCTACCTTAACACATTCAGAGAGAGGTGTCAAGATGCTGGCATAGGCAGACTCTGAACTCACCTCCTCCCATGGACACAACCAATTTACAACTACACTGGGGACAACTGCCCCTGAGAGAGAACTGAAACTGAATGAAAAGAACCCCCACAACAAGGGACAGTTCTGACTGAAGCACTTAGAAATACTGAGGAAGAACTCAGTAAATGTGAGTCATTATTAATATTATTTCATAAAGTGAAAGCTTTTCAATGCCTGTTAGGACAAGAAGGTCTGGTACTTATTTGGGCTTAATATATTCACAAATATTTTGCTTTGCTATACCTAATGTCAGCGAAGAATTTTCAAAATCTGGAGTCCTATAGGATTTGAAAATGTCAAGAAGACTTCTCGTCACCTAAAAAACATCCTCCTGACATTTAAACTTTCTTGAAATTCAGTGCTCACGCATCCCCACAAACTTTCGGCAAAACCACTCAGAGTGCTATCCTTCAATTCTTCCTGTTGAAGTTCTTGATCTGTGTATACACTTAGGTATGCACTTAGAGTCACTAAAAGGATGGTGGGTACTTAAGATCTAAGTAATATGTATTGTCATTCCAAGGACTTCCTGTTATGTTTCAGTTATGTATTTTCTTTACATTGAAATATTCTGATTTATCTCCACTCATAAAATATGAATCATTGTCTTTTCTTGACATTAATAATTGTATCTATCCTTTTTCATGTCACAGTTTTCCACTGATATTTATTTAGCTGAAAAAATTAAGCTATTATTTAAAAAATTTTAAAAAGTAAACTTAATGCGCCTATATAACCATTATCTGTTTTTAGGTTTTTTTTATTAAATTTCAGGTGTACGTCATTTTATATTTCGATTTCTCTGTAGATTACATCATGTTCACTACCCAAAGACTAATTACCATCCATCACCACACACATGCCTAATCACTCCTTTCGCCCTGCCCCGACCCTCCTTCCCCTCTGGTAACCACCAACCCTATCTCTGTCTCTATGCGTTTGTTTGTCATTGTTTTTATCTTCTACTTACGAGTGAGATTATATGGTATTTGACTTTCTCCCTCTGACTTATTTCACTTAGCATAATACCCTCTAGGTCCATCCATGTTTTTATTCTTAAATTAAAGGATGGCTTGCTTTTTAGTAAAATTTAAAATTCTTTTACAGATCTTTGTTATAAGTATGATTTACATATCACTGCCTCCACTCAGTACCCTCTACTCAAACTTATTTACATTCTTTGTTTTCTGTTTCCTGCTCCTTTAGTTTTATGCTTTATGTGCAGTTCACTCTGTCCTTTAACTTAGTGCTGGGTTTTTCCTAAACAACATTATCACCATGGTGGAACTCACCAAATTCTGTATAATTACATGTTTTCCCACTATATGCCTAAACTTCTAAAGAAAGAGAGATCACTTCTAATGAAATCTAATACTGATGAAATAAGATTTCTTGTTGATTTTACTACCACTTGCACATCAGGTGAATTTTTCTGGGGCTCCTCTGCACTGTTGGTTTAACGCACGGTATGATCACTTCACGTTAGAACGCGGCTTCTCTCCAATGCTTCAAATACCTCCAAAGCACAGAGCTGGCATTGAATATTTGTTTTAAAAAATGATGCAGCATAAGCTATATGTTGTGGAAATATACAGTGGTGGTTTTTTTTATTATCAACATTTGTGTGAATTTGGAGAGGAAGAAAACATATACATAGTTTAGAAGTGCCTATGACATAAAACTATGTTTTGGAAAGCACTCTAAGAAGTATGACGCTTCAAAATGTAAGGAAAAGGACAAGTCAAATTAGCTATTAGCATAAGAGAAGAAAGGACAAATCTTAGTGGAGTTTTTTTCAAGTCATTTTCTAAATCCTGGGAAGGAGATTTCAGTTTCTAAGCTAGAAAAATATTTTGAAAACCTAATATTTAATTAAGCTGAGAAAGGAACAAAGGAAGCTTTAAAATGCAGACAAAATGTATAAATTATAATGGATTTTGTTTCTTCCCCAAATTTTCACTATTTTTGAAAAAGCAAGATAAAAACATTGAAGTTTAAAGGAAAAAGGACTATCAATAAGTTTGACCTACCAAAAATAAAGCCAAATTATATGATATTCACTTGAGGAAAGAAAACAATTTAAAAAGAAACGCTCATGTCAATTTTATCTATTACAGTTGACAACTATTCACCTAGGGAAAGATTGTTCATATCATGTCTATATGAATGCAAACCCAAAACACAGTCTTTCAGCATTCCCCATTGTTTATACATCTGTGTGGAGACCAGAATGCTCATTTTCCTGTGCATGCATCTTATTAAATACAAAGATGATTTCATTAAAATTTGATAAATAGCAATCCACATGACACGTTTCCTATGATCAGAATTCTCTAGCTTTAGTTCACATTATATAATACATCTGTACATGTACCCAATGATACAAATACATAGATACATACAAATCCACTCGCAAGATCCTTCCTAAAGTACTGTTATTATCTCCAGGCAACAATGAGAGAAACTAAGTTTGAATGAGGATAAGTAAACTTAATCATGCATTTTGATAAAGGTAATTATTTTAACAACTAATGTATATTCACTATCATTTAAGGAAAACATGATAATTTTTATATTATATTATATAAAATATATTATACCAACAGAGAGACCAGGCAACGTAATAGTTAATGTGTTTTTTTTTTTTACTTATTATGTGTCAGGCTCGGCCCTAAGTATTTTCTTAATTGTAACTTATTTAAACCTCACAATGATCCTATGTAAATTATACTAATGTTATTTGCCTCTTACAAATACTGAAAAACAAAGCAGAGGCATAACTTGTTCAACATTACAGAGAAAGTCATAGAGCTGGGGTCTGAAACCAGGAGTTGGTTCCAAGGTCCATTTTGCACACTATGTTTACAGAGGCTATCTCTAGGGTGGTGGGTTTAGGAACACATTTCATTTTCTATCTTTTGCTCCTCTGCATTTTTTTCTGCAATGATTTTTTTTGTATAAATGCTTTGGAATAAGAAAAATAAGTTATTCCTATTTGTTACGTGAATGTTGGGTCAATTCTTATGGCACTCTGTACCTGCAGAATAAAAAAATTAGAATTTCAAGAATTACATTACAAAAAATTTCATGACAAAATGACATTGAAATGAGAAACTTGCTTGGTTTTGAAGAAACAGAAAAATAACTTAGGAAATTAATCAAACTCCAAAAATTATACATTTTAAGCGAATTATTATGATTTTGTACCTAATTTAAAATTTGTACAAACATAGGTATAATGTTTTACAAACGTTTAGAAAAAAACAGTATGAAAATATGTAGTACTTCAAATAAAAATAAGCTTTTTCAAAATCAGTGTAAGAGAATTAATATTTAGTGTGACTCTGTGTTGCATCACAATGTATTATTTATTCAAACTTGATAATGACATCAAAATGAAGGGATTGTTATTCCCATTTCACAAATAAGGACACTGAGCTTTAGAAAGATTAAATTGATTAGAAACCAAGTGTCATTGACTCAAAATTTGTAGCTCTTTTCCCACTGAACACTACCTCTTCCTCAAGCCAATGAAAATGTAATATGTTCATGAAAAGAGGGCATTACTGTTTTCTCAGTCAGCTAAGCCATTATTATAGACTGAATTGTGTTCCCCCAAAGTTCACATGTTGAAGTACTAATCCCCAGTCCCTCAGAATGTGACTATTTTTGGAGATGGGATCTTTAAAGAGGTAATTAAGTTAAAAGGATATCATCAAGGTAAGTCCTAATCCAATACGACTGATGTCCTTAATAAAAGAGATTAGGAGACAGAAATATACAGAGGGAAGACAATGTGAAGACAGAGGGACCACAAGATGGCCATCAATAAGCCAAGGAGAGAGGCCTCAGAAGAAACCAACTCTGCTGACATCTTGCTATCAGACTTCTAACCTGCAGAATTGTGAGAAAAATTTCTGTTGTTTTTTCTTACCCCTTGAAGCAGAAAATTTCCCCAAAACATTTAACCAAGACAGAGCCCAAATGTCCTAAAAGGAAAGAGAAGATAACTGGTATCTTCTGAAACTGGGACAAAGCCAGCCAGCCAAAGAGTTAAGGATGGCCAACTCCACAGAGTCATTTATGAGTCCTCCTTTCCAGTTAATCTTATTCTCCTCCTGGCCCCACAGCACTTTCTTCGCACAGCACTACAATAACATGTAGTAACGTAAGAAAATCTCCTGTTTCTTGCACAATCCACATCTTTAGTCAAACAAAAGTTGGATTGAAAACAAGCGCTAAAATTTACTAGCTTTATGGCATATTGCTTAACTATTTGACCCCTTTCTCTTCTCTGTAAACAGGGGGAATAAAACTGGCAAATCAATTCCCAGCCCCTCTCTCCAGCCCCCAGTTTACTCAGTGCTCAATATCTTCCTTCCAGAAAAATGACACTGTTCACTCATATTCTCAGGTCAAATTTTTGGAGCATTTGTGAATTTCCTCTTTCCTACGCAACCCATATCAAAAATGTCAGCAAATCCTACTGACATTAGTTTCAAAATATATTCAGAATCTAACCAATTCCCACTGTCTCTGTTGATACCACCATAATCTAAGGTAGAGCCTTTAAAATTTGAGTATGCACTACAAAATAACCCAAACGTTATTCAATGCAATGATATGTTTAAGGAATAAATTTCCCGATCGTCAATGGACTTATATACACGTTCCTAATATCACTTAACTGAAAATAAACCTGTATACCTAATATTTATTTTCTATACTTTACAAAAAAAAAGGCATAGACACATATCTTAACATGGTGCATTACTCTGGAATGCAAAACACTCTGAGGCACCAAGCAAAAGGCTATAACTGAATTTTGGTTTGGGAAGACTTCTATAAGGACTAATGAAGGTACTTCAAAATAAGTATTTCAAGTGGTGAACATATTTCTGAAAATAAATGTCATAGAATCAGTTCATTATATTAGAAATATAATTTTTTAAAGAATTTATTTTTTAAAAGCAGTTTTAGGTTCACAGCAAAATTGAGAGGAAGGTACAGAGATTTCCCTTATTCTCTCTGCCTCCACACACGCACAGCCTCCCCATTAGCAACATCTCTCACTAGAATGGTATATTTTTTACAATTGATGAACCTGCATGACACATCATAATCACCAACATTCCATAGTTTACATTAGGGTTTACTCTTGGTGTTGAAAATTTACAAGTTTGGATAAATGTACAATAACAATTATCTATCATTATACTATCAAGCAAGGCATTTTCACTGCCCTAAAAATCCTCTGTGTCCTACTTATGCATCCTTCCTTCCCCCCAAATCCTGGCAATCACTGATCTTTTTACTGTATTCGTACTTTTACCTTTTCTAGACTGTCTGTATAGTTAGAATCATACAGTATGTAGATTTTTCAGATTAGCTTCTTTTGCTTAGCGATACGTATTTGTTTCCTCCATGTCTTTTCATGGCTTGATAGCTCATCAGTGCTTTTTAGCACTGAATAATTTCCCGTTGTCTGAATGTACTACAGTTTATGTATCCATTCAACTACTGAAGGATATTTTAGTTGCTTCCAAGATTTAGCAATTTTGAATTAAGCTGCTATAAACATCGATGTGCAAGTTTTTATGTGGACATAAGTTTTCAACTCCTTTGGGTAAATATCAAGGACTGCAATTGCTGGATTATATAGTTAGAATATGTTAAGTTTTGTAAGAAACTGAGGAACTGTATTCCAAAGTGGCTGCACCATTTTGCATCCCCACTAGCAATAATGAGAGTTCCACATTCTCATCAGCATTTTATGTTGGCAGTGTTCTAGATTTGGGTCATTCTAATATGTGTGTAGCGTTACCTCATTGCTGTTTTAATTTGCATTTGCCTTATGACATATGATATGGAGCCTCATCTCACATGTTTATTTGCCATCTGTATATCTTCTTTGGTGAGGTGTCTGTTAAGGTCTTTGACCTATTTTTTAATCATTTTTAATTGGGTTGTTTGTTTTCTTATTGTTGAGTTTTAAGAGTTCTTTGTATATTTCGGATAACAGTCCTTTACCAGATGTGTCTTTTGCAAATGTTTTCTCCCAGTCTGATGTGTCTTCTCTCTTGATGTTGTCTTTCACAGAGCAGAAGTTTTTAATTTCAGTGAAGTCCAGCTTATCAATTCTTCCATGGATCACACCTTTGGTGTTGTATCTAAAAAGGTATCACCATACTCAAGTTCATCTGGATATTCTCCCATGTTATCTTCTAGGAGTTTTATAGTTTCGCATTTTACATTAGGTCTGTGGTGCATTTTGAGCTAGTTTTTGTGAAGAGTTGTAAGCTCTGTGTGTAGATTCATATTTCTATATGTAGATGTCCAGTTCTTCCAACACCATCTATTGAAAAGACTGTCTTTGCTCCATTGTATTGTCTTTGCTCCTTTGTCAAACATCAGTAACTATCTTTATGTAGATCTATTTCTGGGTTCTCTATTCTGTTCCATCGATTTGTCTATTCTTTTACCAATGCCAGACTGTCTTGATTACTGCAGCTTTATAGTAAGACTTGAAGTCAGTTAGTGTCAGTCCTCCAACTCTGTTCTTCTTCAATATTGCATTGGCTATTTCTTCTCTATATATACTTTAGAATCATTTCAGGAATATCAACAAAACAACTTGCTGGGATTATACTGAATCTATAGATCAAGTTGGGAAGAACTGATGTGTTGGCCATATTGACTCTTCCTATTTATGAAAGCAAAATCTCTCTCTATTTATTTAGTTCTTTGATTTCATTCATCAGAGATTTTTAGTGTTCTTTTTACAGATCTTCACATATTTTGTTAGATTTATACCTACATCTTTCATTTTTTGGATACTAAGGTAGATGGTCTTCTGTCTTTAATTTCAAATTCCACTTATTCACTGCTGTTAAAGGAAAGCCATTGAGTTTCGTATGTTAACCTTGTATCCTGCAACCTTTTTATAATTGCTTATTAGTTCCAAGATTTTTGTTGTTGATTCTTTTGAATTTTGATTGTACAATCATATCGTCTGTGAACAAAGAGTTTTATTTAATCCTTCCCAATTTGTATACCTTTTATTTCCTTTTCTTGTTATTGCATGAGCTAGGATGAAATAGAATTTTTTTTAAGTGAAATAAAGTTGACTAAAATGGAATAAGAAACTTCAGTGTGCATTGTATAAATAGGATAAATACTATTTCTTGAAATTGTGTGAGTGTGTATGTCTGGTACACACGTGTGCACATGTATGGTCATGTTGTAAAATTTAATTTTTATGGTTTATTGATGTAAAAAATTTCAAATCTACTGAGCTAAAGCAGTGATTTTAAAACACGAATCATATTGTCTTCTCAACTCACATTGAACAAAAGCACATGCGTTTATGAGGCCTTGCATGATCTGCCCACACTTCCTCACATCTGTGACACTCCTCATCCCTTATAACTTTAATGTTCTCCCACATGGCTCCAACCACAATGATCTCCTTGCATTTCCTCAACTGTGTCAAGTATTCTCTGCCTCAGAGCCTTTGCACTTGCTATTCCCTCTGCCTGGACCCCTCTTTCCCCAGAATTGTGTGGCTCACTCTCTCAAAAAACATACCACATCCTGACATTATAGTAGTAAGCTTCATAAGACTGTTTTGGTTTTTGAGTACCACATATGCCAGTAAAAGTAAAGGCATACAGTGGGTCTTCAATGAATATTTGTTAAATTAATAAACAAATGTCACTCCTCTCCTTAAAATCTTCCTGTGGCTTCATATTATGTTCATAATAAATAGGCTTTGGGGGAGGGGTTGGGAAATATGGCTGGCGATTGATTTACCAGTTTTATTATTGCCAATCTATAGGATCCTGACTATCTTCCCCAACTTCTTTCTTCCCTTTCTCCAGTGGTGTCCTCCACATATGGCTTCCCGCTATTTCTCAAATTTGCCAAGCATACTCCCTTCTTAGGTACTTTGCACCAGCAGGTTTCTTTTTGTAGAAAGCTCTTTCTTTCAGATACTCCTACGCTGCCTTCTTCACCTCATTCAGTTTCTATTGAAATGCCACCTATCACAGAGGCCGAGTAGAGGCCTTACTGGACTGCTGTATCCATCACTCCCCATCCCACAGCACTCATCACTACCCAGCGCTATGTTATATAATGTATGTTTTATGTCTGGATTTCCTTCCTCCTTAGAATGTAAACTCCATAAAGGCAGCAACTTTTATTTGTTCACTACTCTATCCCCAGTGATTAGAAGAATCCCTAGTATATAGTAGGTTCCCAGCCAGTATCTGATGAACAATTGAATGCCTACTGCATAGGCATGTCTACTTCCTCTGAGAATTAAATAATACAATGTGTTGTATTACTAATATTAAGCACATACTCTAATGTCAAACGATATGATAAACATTAATCCAATAATAATAGTAATATTTAAACAGTATTAACAATGTCCCAGTCACTTTCCTAAGTTTTTACTCATGTAAGCTTTACAAAAGTCGTATCTGGTGTATAGTATTATTATAAATGAAGAAAGTAAGACACAGAGAGATTAACCTGCTCCAGATCTCAGTTAATAAATGGTAGTACTAGAAATTGAACTCAGCTAACCTGGCTCCAGAATCTGTTTTTTAAACATTATACTTGTTGCTTCTCCAATGACTTTCAATAATAGTTGACTCTTAATTATTAGCATTACTGTTAATAGTATTACTAGCATCATCATTACAGGAATATGAATTTTAAACAGAATTCCATTTGGCTTAATGTACACCTCTTTGAGAAAAGTTGATCAGTATATTCAGAACTTTGGAAATTTGAGAATTAGTGACAATGAAAAGGACAAAATTTCTTTTATCAATTTTAGAATTCACTGCATAATCATCTTTGTACTTCCCCTATTATTATTGTAAGTAATTGCTAATGTCTATCATCCATAGTAGAATGAACAATCGATGACCTGATCTGTTATTAACCAACCTATCTCTGGTGCTTGGTATAACATAGGTCACTAAGTATTCGTTGAAAAAATTATGCATGAATGATGGATGCACAAATGAAAATTTATAGGTGTAGAAAGAAGTCTTTAAGCTGGTTGATGATTTCTCCAGGAATCTTCACTTAGTGCATTCTCGTAGTACTTCACAAAGCAGTCTTTCTCGTTGTGCTATTTTAATATGGTAATATTAAACTCAGTTGCAATTGCAATTGTTTAATAAATGAAAGTATAGAATCCCACTTGATTTGGCTTTTTGTGGTGTAAAATGGCCATGCTGAAATGTATCATTTGCTAATGCATCATATACATTTAGTAAGAGACTTTTCCAAATTTTCCTTTTGAACAAAATTACTTGGGACAAAATCTGGTTTTCCCAGACCATATTTAAGTGAATATCACTCCAATGCAATTCTAAAAACCCCCAAACTTAAGTCTTTCCCTCTTGTGTCCATTTTAAAAACCCCTAAATCTTCATATAAGCCTCCCTCTTGCCTCCTTATAGTTGACGTTTTCATTCATTCATATTTACTTGGCTCCTGAACTCTCAAAGCATTTTCATTTAAACTTCTTCACAAAACTTGGAGGTAAATAAAATCAATAAAACTTATCTCAGAGACATTCATCCTAAGGTTATATGTGTGGTGAATGGTTGCACACACAGAGTTACACACCCAGATCTCTTGAAACAAATTTCAATGCTCTCTCTACTATGTAACAGGCAAGTGTACAAGGCCCCAGCACTAAAAGAAAAATAGGCACGTTCTCTGTCTTGAGCAGAGTCACAAGCCAGACAAGGCTCAGAAATTAATCTTTCCTCCATCTCTGACTTCCAGTTTCATTTTGATTACTCATTTCACAGCTTTTTTTAATCCTTGGAAAATATTACTATGGCCATCCTTAAATGCTTCTAACTATTCCTGGAAATATTTCTACACTTTAGTATCAATATTCAAAAATAGGCTGATGGAGACTCCTGAAACTCTTATTCTTTATTATCAAGTGTATGACTTCCCTGTTGATATCTCAACGCATCTATACTTTCAACACCTAGATGATAGCCAGAACCTTTGTATCAAATGTGCTTTTCATACATCACCTACAAATAGAATCTAAGAACACCCAAGAAAATTTAGGCTGTGGCTTTAAAGGTGACTACAGCTGCCAGTGATAAGAATAAGTTATTGCTAGGAAGGAGGCTCCTTCAAGTGGGGCTCTCTGAAGAGAAATAATGGTAATCTTTCAGTGCATACACATTTTAAGTGCTCCTACGGACAGATGTGTGATGTTGACATTAGACATAGGGTAGTCCCTGTCAATGAAATGAACTTAGGAAAATGGTTGCCATAGGTGCCACGTTTTTTGGTAGGAAGCAATGATGAGAAACAGGGTCAGAGGCAAGTTGATGGAAATTCCAAGACTTCCTTCATATGTTTTGAATGATGACTATTCCAAGGGGTGAGAGAAGGTGAGAAATCATGGGACAAAGCGAGAGGAATGGCGATAACTCAGGCAAATACAGGGTGGACCCTACCCTCAGTGATCCAATATGAATACTGTCACACTGTATTTTTAAAATAGTGAGGCATAATATATGGCAAAGGGTTACAAAAAAATTAGGTATATTCTGGGGCCGGCCCCATGGCCGAGTGGTTAAGTTCGCGTGCTCAGCTGAGGCGGCCCAGGGTTTCGCCGGTTCGGATCCTGGGCACAGACATGGCACTGCTAGTCAGGCCATGTTGAGGCAGCATCCCACATGCCACAACTAGAAGGACCTGCAACTAAGATATACAACTATGTACTGAGGGTATTTTGGGAGATAAAGCAGAAAAGAAAGAAAAGAAGATTGGCAACAGTTGTTAGCTCAGGTGCCAATCTTTAAAAAAAAAAATTAGGTATATTCTGGTATTTTAAAAAAGAGAAACACAAATGTAGCCAAATGTAAGTAACCTATTCTTCAATATAGACCACAATCCTGGCACCATCACAAAACAAAATAAATTCTGATCAATGCATCAGTTTATTTTCTTTGTTTAAATAAAGATGGAAATTAGGATGATCTAAATTCAACCCCTGTTAAAAGAAGGAATCAAAAAGTTGAAGCTTAGTAAATCACAAACAGAAATTCACTTAATCACAATAAAGTTGTAAGAATAAATATTTGTAACTAATTACACAAAAATTATGATCACTCACCTTATTTAGATACAGAAAGAGATGAATAGAAAGTTATGTATGCAGTTGACTTATTGAGTAAAATAGAGTTTAAGGGGACTTTATAGATTGCTTATGATAATTTTACAGATTAACGTCTTTAATTCAGAACTGAACTAAATTGTGGTGTAGCATAAACGTGTAATCAATGCATCAGACTGGACTAGTATAAGGTACAGGCAGGTGAACTCTAATTTACAGCCCTATGTGATACATGCGGAGGCGGTCAGGAGCCAGTCAGAAGACAGAAACCACACCAGTAATTTGAATAAGGAAAAGTTAATATAAAGAATTAACTAGTAAAAAAGGTAGTTAATACTGAAAGAGGTAAACGAGGAGTAGTCCGCTAGTACAGAAGTAGGAACTGCAGAACACAGCTATTGCCTATAGAGCTGAGGGAGAGTGAACAAGGCAGGTACTTAGGAATTTAGGAGAGTCCTCCGCCCCTCCCACCTCCACCAAGTCTAAGAGTCAGACATCTTTGGACAGCCATCTTTTGTGGCTACCATAGGAACTCTGCTGGTGCTAGAGACTTACTAGAGTGTGTAGGGCCTAGAGGGTACAAGTTGCAGGTAGTCGTCTGGCACGGTCCCCGCAGCCCATAGGCTCTAACAAGAAGGTAAAGGCTACAGCTTAGCCGCGAGGTGGACATTACCATGTTCCCTGCATAACAATCTGCTAAGTGCCACATAGAAAACAGCATTCTGGAAAATGGAAGTAAAATCTCTTCCCCTTGTCTGGCTTTGTAGTATCCTTCCAGATCCTTCCACTGGCAAAGCCTAACATCAAGTCAGCTGGCAAAGGAGAAACATCTATAAGGTCCACGTCTGATAACGCAAGAAACAGTAAAGAAGGATTTGGAGAAGAGACACAATAAAATTAATAATTGGGATGCTGGTACTTCCACCCTCCTTGGTTGTGGAAACTGATACAGGTAAAAGCTGTGTAAATTCACATGTTTATGCTTACAGTCACAAATAATAACTTCTTGCTCCTATTTCTAGATTTTCTGACTTATTATATCATTCTGACTTCACTAGTCACCAAGAAGTAATATCAGTGGCATTATTTACTAACAACTTTCTATTGAGGTATAGGTAAAGTACACAAAATTTAAGTGTACAACTCAATAAATTTTTACAAATATATGTAGTCATGTAACCCCCACTCAAGACAAGATAAAGTCTATTAACAGCACCCTGGAAGGCTCATTCTTGCTCCTCCCAAGCAGTACCCATTTATATTTTAAACGTTCACTTAAAAATCTGTACTAATTTTCAGGACTGGCCCCATGGTATAGTGGTTAAGTTCGCATGCTCTGCTTTGGCAGCCCAGGGTTTGCCGGTTCAAATCCTAGAAGCGGACCTACACACTACGCATCAAGCCATGCTGTAGCGACATCCCACACAGAAGAAATAGAATGACTTACAACTAGGATATACAACTATGTACTGGGGCTTTGGGGAGGAAAAATAAAAGAGGAAGATTGGCAACAGATGTTAGCTCAGGGCCAACCTTCCTCACCAAAAAAAAGCAAAAAAAGAAAGGAAGAAAGCAAAGCAGAACTGCTAAAAAGTGAAAAAAAAAATCTTTACCCATTTTCTTATATGTTTAGTATGACTAATTGTAAGTACAAGAAAAATAATACATCCTTTTGTAATGAAGACTGAGCGTGCCAGAAGCTACTTTTAATTTAAGACCTCTTTATCATTCTACATCTTTTTCTAAAGTAGTCAAAGTACTCTATAGAAATCATTGTACCAGGGTTGTTTTTATGTAAATTAACAATAATTAGCAATTTCATTTTCATTATTTCAGAATAAAAGGGAATGAAGTATAAAGAACACATACAGTCTCAAATATGCCTCTTCTTTTGCATAGAAATAGAGATGGAATTCAAGTTTTCAAGATTAAACTCTTTTCCACTAATACCAAGCTGTCCCCCGTAAGGTGAGAAAATAACGTATGCAAAACTAACAAATAACAAAAACAAAATCCTAGCAATAATTTGGGTTCCTAAGGAAGTAATTCAAATAAACTTAAAAACAAAAATTTAAGTATATAATATATTATTTCTTCAAAACTGACAGCATTTAGCATATTAACAAATGGGGAATATACTTGTATTACTTTATTGCAAGTAGTGAAAGGAAAGGAACGCAGTAAGTAAGAAAAGGAGGGCTTCTTTCTTATTACATTTTATGACAACATTTGGATTTTAGAACTGTTCAAACTTTTCAGGTGAATAAATTTAATTAATTAATCAGTATGGACTCAGTAATTCAAGAGGCTCGATAAATTTGATATTATGTTTTTTTATCCCTGTGTATTTCTAGATTGCTAAAAATCAATTTTAATATTTTACATATTGTGACATAAAATTTAAAAATCAAGTATCATATTGAAGTTTGCCATATTCAACTACATAGTTTATTTTTTTCCTACTAGCTTTCCATCACAAGTCAAAAGTCTTTGAACTTATGATTAGGCTTCGTGGCCTGAAGGTGGTGAGTGTTTTTCCAGAAGGTTTTCAGATTTTTTTAGTGCTTGCCTCCGCTGGATTTGGGTCAAAATTTTCTAATGGGAAGCATACTTTAAACAGCCTTGATTCCATGGTTTTAATATATTATTTTACCTTATTGCTCTTCCCTAACTGAGAAAACTTACAATCAATGTATTTTTTAAAGTTTAATATTTGGTAATATTTTGTTGGTTCTTTGTTTCCTGTTATAACAGGCTTTTAAAGATTAAGCGAATTTGCAGATTTCCCAAACAAACACATCTGTACAGGACAGTGTGATATTAGAAGGTTCCAGAAATTAAGTAATACAATGTATGCTTTCTGCAATATCCATTTACTGCATAGAAAGTGAGGAAGATTGCCAATGGGTTTATTTTAGGGAGAAAACTACTATTTTGAAATAAAATACAAAGTTTAATACATGACCATATTTTATTCTTAACCATGTTCGATTTGGGAGTATCCTCTTGCATTTATACACAAGGAAATGATGTCAGGAGCTGACCTATTATTTTCAAAAACAAAGGTTATCGCAGACAAAATAAATAACTTTTTCTAGTTTATATGTTCACTTCAAATTGTTTTAAGGAATTAATACTTTTCATAGTTTCATTAAATGTATATGTCTAAAGTGTTTAACAAAAATAATGCTGTATTTAAAGTTTAGCTGCCTTAAGCATAACGCTCGTCTATGCTACTCCTATTTCCTTCATCCTCGCTTGGGAAGGATATTTGCTCACACATACTCCTACACACATAGCTCAGTTATTCACCCTGATCTCAGGTCTCTTCTTTCCATCTCCCACCTATTTTTTATTATTATTCCAGGTTTCTTCCTCTTCCTTCCTTCCTCCCCACCCACTCAACAGAACCACCCACTGAAATCCTGAGTTCTGCTTTGGAGTAGTTTTTCAAAATTAGCACTTTCCCCCACTTCCCTTCAGAAATACTTTTGCATGCCTTATTCCTCCTTAGAGACCACTTGCTCACCTTAGCTCTACAATCATTCTCCAACCTCTACTGATCCCTGCAGAGGTTTAGACTGTTTCCTGCTCTTCCATTTCGCTTTCCATAAAAAACATTTCTTTGGAAGGTGCAGCCAAGAATCCCCAAAAGCAAATTCAGTGAACCAGTGCAGTAAAAGGGCTTTGTCTTAGATGAGAAATTTTGCAAAACTATGGTAGTACTGAAGTGCGTTATGGCTAATGCCCAGCTGATTGCATTTTCATTTGTAATGTGGAAGTACTGCCAAGAACTTGAATCAAGCTTACGTATGACAGCACACATTACCTAGGATTCCATGCTGTTACAGAGCTCTTCGCAATGACCCTTGATAATTGATGCGAAGTCTGATATTTTGTGCAAGTTGACTGTAGACTCTATCAAGCACGTCGTAATAAGGACAACGTAAGACCATATATTAAAAGGTAATGCTATAGCCATCACTTTCAAAATATTTTGTTTTACAGTTAGATACAAGAGGTGTGAAAAACGGACCTCTAATAATTTCACTTATTAATAAAAATGACTTCAGATTGTTTCCATTTAAATTTCAAGTTAAACTTTCACTATTAATTTTTACATGCTGTAACATAAACTATGTATTCACTCATTCATTCATTGATTCAATAAGTATTTACTGAATACCTACTATGTGCCAAACACAGTTCAACATAAAGTGTCAATAAAGCCTTGGTCTGCAACTTACCATGGGCCATGCGATGGAACCAGTAGTATCCAAAGTCAACTGCTAAGAAAGTTAAATACCAGGTCCATGGAGAATCCCACGGCAAGCCGATGAGCCTGTAGTTCTCCCAGATATAAACGTAGCTGGTCAGCTCAATGCTCCTGGAAAACAGCCTGGGAAAATAAAATTCATAAGCAATGATTATACCATATTTTAGACGTAAGATTATGCTACAATATTTTAGGTAATATTTAACAATTAATATATTCATATGTAAAAATAAAATTCTTTCCCCCTTCTTTGTTTCTTACTGCTCAATCATGCCTTTTAAGAGGCTCAATTTCCATGATATCCAAATGACTCACATGGTGCTTCCTTTGGTTTCATAGGCATCATGGATGCCAGCTATTTGTGCTCTCAATCTCATGGAATTTAGGATGCTGTTCCTGTTTTATGTCTCTTAAAATACTTTTCATGGAACCCATACAACATAAAAATGACAAAACTATGACTTATTTTCTGTGATTGTCATTTCTAAATCTTAATGAGTACAATAAGGGTGCTTTTTAAAGGAAGTATAAAAGGTAGAAAATTATAATTAGCGTATTTTTAAAAGGGGACTGTAAATTTCCTGCTGCCTTAAAACATGTTAATCTCATAAAGTTTGCCTTTCGATTAAAGCTGCTTCTGGCTAACTCTATTCTCTCTCTTCCTCTCCATTCCCTCCTTCCTCTCCCTTTCACACACACACACTTTTAATATTTTTTAGATGTTATACTTAAGATCACAAATTGGATTCTCATAGCATTTCAATATTTCTTGTAGTAATATAAACAACAGCTCCCAAGATATAAGAGAATAATCTTCCCCTAGAAATAAAGTACACAACCTAGTTAAAATAAACAATTGATTTTAAAACCCGGACAGCAGAATGTCTTGCCACTTATTCTGCCAAGCTTCTGTAAATTCTTATTACAAGAACTTTCAAAAACATACATAGTATACTTCAGTTTTATAAAGTGTAGTATTTTTTTCTTTAAATTTTCTGTGATCCAATTTAAGATCAGACTCGATCCTCATTCCTTATCACTTTCCTTTCCACTATTCCTTAATCACTTTCATAAATTTGATTGAATTGACTTTTTCTTTCATTATTATCATTAATATGTAAAATGAATTGATAATTATACCTAATAAAGATTTATTTATAAACCATGAATAAATGAGAAAATATGTAAATATTCTAATTTTAAATAACAGTTGAAGAAGCAGCTCAAATTAGTATATTATTAAAATTCACCATTTTAATATTATTTCCCTTTACACGGTCAGCTTCTACGAATTATCACATTACTTAGTCTTTTACTTGAAGATGTGGGCCTCTAATTTTAGTCTACTTTTGATCTTAGTGATGATAAGCTTTCAATTATGTTTAATAACTTTAAAATTATCTCATATTTTGAATGCTTCAAGTTATTAGTTAATCTGTAACATAAAACACTAGGCAACTTCACAACAGCATTAATATAAATAACTCATAAAAATGTCAAATGCCTACACTTTTCAAAAGGACTACACATCATCAGATTTTAAAACCCAATTTTCAATTTGAGATTACTGTTGGTTCGTAAACTGGCCACCATATACAGAGGGCAAGGAGAGACCCAAGAAAGAGGCAGACCACTCCATATTGGCAGGTGACAGTTTTAATAAGGAAGGGAACTTACATATGAGGCTTGTCTTGGGTGCCACAAGACAAGCAGATCTCCGCACTAGCCCACCAGAATGTTAGAAATTTATATAGAGGCCGTAACTGGGTTCAATCATGTATTCAGTCCAGATGATCTTAACAACACTTTATTCTCTCAAGGGTCTGTCCTTGAAATAGCTGCTAATATGAGAAGAGTAGGCAGAACGTACATTCCAAGGACAGGGGAGGGGATAGGGAGCCTCCTCCAATTGTCTGCGTCCACCTTAAGGGTCAACTAGCGGTCACACCCTTTTGATGACCTCCTCCAGCAATTACATGGCTGGAAAGAACAGTTTTGCCCCTGAGTGTGAATCCTTGACGCAAGGTAACTGTCGACCCAAAACTCCTGTCTCAACCTGGGCTACACCCTCGATACTCCAGAATCCCCTTTCAAAGTGGCCCTGAGCTGCCTGTAGCACCTGCATGGACCTCTTTCCTGGTCCAATCCTCCAGAGGGCCGATCTGTGCAGGTGTGTAAACTCCTGGATGCGACAAGGTGGTCAAGAGCGGCTGTTTTGGGACATGTAGAGAGAGCTGGGACAAGCAGTCTGGGATGTCCACACACATGTGTATGAGGTCCCTCATGAGACAGGACAGGCCGTGGGCCAGGGGCTCCCACATTGTTCTGGAACCCTAAGAATCTAAGAACTCGAAATTTAAACCTTGTCTTCCAGTTTGTTATTCAGGTTATTTATCATGGTAGGGGGAAAGAACACATTTTATTTTAAAGCATGTTAGCTTGGTTGCTAACTTTTATTAATTTAGACTAGGTCTTCTCAACAGTGTCATTATTGACAAATGGACAAGATCATTCTTTGTTGTAGGGGTCTGTCCTGTGGAAACAATTACCCAAATTATGAAATCTTAAAATTGCTTCCTATTACCCATTAGTAGAGCGTTATCCGTATAGAATTCAAGTTTTAGGTAAAAACCGGTGAATAATATCAATTTTATATGGTTCTGCCTAATAATTTCTCTAAAACAGGGATTCTAAACCTTGATGCTATTGCCATTTGGGCCAGAAAATTCTTTGTTGTGAGAGTCTGTCCTATGAGTTGTAGAATGTTTAGCAGCATACCTGGCCTCTATTTGCTTGGTACCAGTAGCATAGTTCTCCACCCTAGTTGTGACAACAAAATGTCCAAATGTCTCCTGGAGGGGAAAATTATCCTAGTCAATAACCCTAAAAGGACTGACTCAGAAAGAAAAATTAAAACTTATAAAATGGAACAGAAACTTGAAATAATCTACAGCTTTTTACATAAGCTTTAGTGTACGGTGTCAAAGCAGATCCATTCATGGATCCATCCATTCATGGATCTCCATTCAATCATTCGGTAAACTCATATTAAGAGCCTATTAGGTGCCCGGCTTAGCACAAGGCAGGGAGGACACATCATTGAACAGGGCAAAAATAATCATCTGCCTCGTTGATGTCTCATCAGTTCAGAACCTTTTTTTAAAGTTTCTATCTTTCTTGTCAGTTCCAGTGACAACTGAAATCAGATTTAAGACACCAAGACTTCGATAAATGAAAGAGGGTCCCTGGCAAACTTCATTTGTTAAAAAAAAAAAAAAGAGAACCTGTCTGCAATTGAAATACTTTTTTATTTCCTGTACAGGTGCCAGATTTTGAGCAGACACCCAATTTATTACTCTGTCAACTTACTTATTAGGGTTGACACAAATCGAGCTGAAATATGCCTGACATACTACAGTCAAGGGTTTTTTTTTTCACACTTTAGCACGAAGCCAAACTTTCCTCAAGGTGAAGGGAAAGAAGGGAGAAGCTGTGGGAGTTAAATTCCCTGCTTTCTATCAGCAAGATGAATATGATCCTCTTCCATCATAAATGGGAAAAAACAGCCATGGAGTGCCCACAACTAAAAACAATTCAGCAAAGGGATACAGCTGGGAAATGATTATCAAGCTCTGGAAAGCCCTTGATTGCAGGAAATAGCACCTACATTTTCAAAAATGTTCCCACCAGACCTTGAATCATAAACCAAAGCTCCTTCCTCTTTCTCTTCCCAATTCCTCCCTCCACTCCCAGCCCCCACCCCCAGCATATGACTCTTCACTCTGGAATTCAAACTTCAACTCTCTAAGCCCCATCCTGTGGGAAGAGACATATGTAATATACATGTATATCTCGAGCTTTCTTTATCATGTGGAGATGGAATATTGGGTAGCACAGGGGCTTTGAATAACCAAATCCTAGACCCCTTTTATTCATTAAGTTTGAATGCAAGACCAAGAAAATGATCTAAATATAAGGAGACATTATAATCCTCTAATCAATAACCTGTATATATAGAGGCTTTCCTTCCATTGTCCTATTTTCTTCATAAATTCCCCCCAAATAGCTAATTCTTTATGTATTTTATATAACATTTTTTATCCATACTAGAAATTCGTCCTGTCAATGTTCAGTTACTGTAAAATCTAGTAAGGTACTAAATTGCTATTCCACTACTAATCCTGGATTTTAAAAAGATAAAGCTAATTTATAAGATTTTGAGATTTAAAAATAATAAATAAATTAGAATAAATATTATTTGGGGATTGAAAATTACAAAGCTGTTTAGTTATCAAAGTCATCTCGGTGTGAATGTATCTATCATCAAAAGTAGAAATGTTAACACTGGACATGTCATTCAGCCTTTCTGTCTCTCAGGGTCTCTTAAGATATGAGAGCATTAGGCTGAATGGATGCTGAAATTATCTAGCTCTCAGATACTCTCATGCTCTAATCATTAATCAAGCAAATGAAATTTGATGTAATGCTCCCATCGCAAAGTGTTAAAATTTCAAAGCAACCTTCAGGGCAAATAGAATTATGCACCCAATGGTCACAGACGTCTGCCAATTTATATTATTTCATAACTGTCATTAGAGCTATGTGTACTGTCCAATTTGGCCAGATTATGCAAAACTGAAGAAAATAAATTAGACATTTTTGTTTCTAATAATCTTGCTTATAAATCAGAAAATAAACCAGTATTCAAATGAGATCATTCTAAATAGCCTTATTAGCTTCAGGAAGTTATAAATGAATAAATATATTTGGATTATATATATTGATTTTTCCAGAGAAAGTTTGTTATTTATTTATTTCAAAATCTCTTAAACCTGGCCCAGGAGCCTACACTGTTTATCTGTAAAGCTACTGCCACTTTTGCTCCATCTAGTGGAATATTGATTTTTCCTCGATAATAACAAAATACATAATGCAACCTCTACTTTCTGCAGATGGATCAAATTCATACTGCTGTTTCTTACTGCGAAACGACGTTACATTTACAAAACAATCGTTTAGTTTAATTTCTTTTTGCAGCAACCACAAAACCATAGACCTTTACAAACACAATATGGTAGATTTGGAAGAAGTGAATTTGCTACATTCTGTACTTTGCAAGAAGTAAATTACTTTTAGTAATTCAGTTACTCCATTGAATAAGCACACAAATCCCGAGTAATAAGCACAAGGACGCTTGCATTCATTAGGGAAGTTTAGTCGAATAGCAACCTCTGAAGTTAAATAATTGATAACAAACACAAAATCTATTTATAAAGTTTCTAAGATAAAACTTAAGAGGAAATGAGGCATTCTTCCTAATAAATATAATTAACAAACCAGCAAGTTTTTAAAATGTATTTTCCTCATGGGCTGTTCTTTTAATTATTTTCTAAGTTAATAAATGTATATTGATATTAATAATAAAATATCATTACTAATATTACATAAATACATTTATCTCTTATTTTGGACCATGAATAACTTCTTATTAAAGTCATCATCCAAGTGACAGGCACTCATGTGTTAGAAGTCTGATGTTGCCAAAGGCAGCATTGCCTCTGATACTAAAGTATAAAAACCCAGTACGCAATTTTCCTTTATTTACCACCCCAAGGAGTCAAAAGTATTTCAAAGAAGTTTAATTTCCTCCTCTTTAAATATTCTTTTTTTGGTGAATCGAAACTTTCTTGTCAGGAATGGAAAATTCCATGGCAGTCATGGCCAGTAAAACTGTGCATATGTACGGTTGAACACTGTGGAGCGGGCTCCCTAGAAAAAATTGGCAGTGACCCATATGTATTAAAAGTGGAGTGTCCCCAACTTATTTGAAAATTTACCTACTTAAATTATTCCTCCAACCTATTGCAATTTGATTTATAATCTGCTGTTTCAACAGAATAAATGAACCCATTAAAAACAAACATACTGTAGATATTTATATCGGGAATAAAATTTCTCTTGGGAGGATGCAATTTATGGAAGCAGAAACACTAAAAGGAAGTAACAAATTGAGGTCCCGGTTTTCTAATGAAGGATTGGAAATTGAGTTCTGCTTAAACAAGCAGGAAAAAAAAAAAGATGTGATTATTTTTCACTCGTTAGCATTTAAGTCAGTAGCAGGCTATTTCACAAGTTTTAGATAGATTTTTTAAAAAACAGACTTAGTAAATATTTTGTTAAGTTTAATTGTTTATAGTCACATACACAAATAATTGATAGAAAGGCAGATTATCTGCATAGGATACACTGCGTTTAACTATGATAAATAGAAATATCTACCGCTAACTGCAGGACTAGATTTTGACTAGGAAGTCTGCCTAGTGGATTCCAGAAGAGCAAACAGATGCAGGCCTGCCCAGAATCTGCTTCTTCAGACACATGGACTTTTATTACACATCACAGTCCGTCTGACAGACTTGTAAACAAGATATAACCTTGTCTATGATTAACATTTTCCCTTACATAAGGATTTGAAAGATACAGCATGTACCTCTTCTATCAGTATGGTAAGCGTGCTACTAATCTTCAAGATACTTCGAATTTTATGTAATAATGAAAATGAGATCCTCAAATAAACATTGTTTTTCCTCAAAGTCTGCTCTCAGCATTTCCATTACATGAATGGCAAAGTGGAAAAACATGTTCAGGGTTTCACTTTGATTTCCACAATTTCTTTTGTCAGAAGCCACATGCCTATTTGACTTATTATCCAAAATGTAATTCCTCATAAATGAATTAACAAATGGTATACTACCATTTTTCTCACAATCATGTATTTCAGGGATGTGGCAAGCCCCTCTTGCTGGTGTAAAAAATGAAATTAGTCCCTCAGAGAGGATACCATCAATGCCATGATAATCGACCTCTCAGCTGTTAATGATTCGCACAAGGATTCCCCTTGATGCTGTGGCTTCAACTGAAATATTGTTTTAAGTTCCTGTTAAATTCCCCTCTCATCTTTTGCTGAAAGGGGATTGAGTAGAGTGGACCCTGAGGGTCAGCTTTCCTTCTCTGCTTATATCTGGGTTTGTTTCTTTTTTAATAGCAACAAGATAAAGATATTTTTAAATTTTATTTTCAGATCATTTGCTTTGCTGAGATCTTTTAGATAAAAGTCTACGAAAGATAAAAGCCTTTGCAGAACTTACAAAATTATGCACATTTCATAATTTAGAATTGCAGTTCACATCTACAAGAACAAAAAACAAGCAATTTGCCGTTCTCATTCAAAATACAACTGCAGAAATATAGGCTCCAAATTCAAGTTCACAACCTTTGACCTTTCTCCTGAAGGGCACCTCAGTTAAGAGTTTGTGTTAGCTTAAGGAGTGTGGGATGTGAGGGAAAAGCACTGCCCGTCCTCTCCCTAAAGGACTGGTTTGTTTTGGGTTGTTTCTTTCCTTCTCTCCTCCTCTCTTCCTCTCTCCCCACCCATCTCCCTTATGCTTTGGGGGTTTGTTTCTAGCAAAAGATGTATGCTTGATTCTTGCATATCCTGTTATAATTCCATACCATTTTTTATCACACTGCTGAGCAGAAATGTAGGACTGAGGATGCAGTTAATATTTCTGAAGTTACAATGTTATGATAAGAGAACAACCTAATTTTAACTTGTGGCCAAAGTGCAACGTGAAATAGTAAAAGAAATGCTGAAGCATTCATTCAATTTGATGTCTCCCAGAGTTTTTAATAAATTCATTCCAACTCAGCAGAATATGTGATCCATAGTTGCACCTGCAGGGCACTTCTCAGTTATCAAGTTATTTTTACAGTTCATCAATCGTCCAATTTCCATAAACTTATACACTTAACTTTCTCAGAAGCAATTACAGTAACCAACTGGGTATTTTTCAATAACCAAATCTACATATCCCTTGAGTATGTTAAATGTATTTCATATTCAATTCTGTTCAAGGGAGACACGAGACAGAGGAAATTATGTATAATTGTAAATTCTTACTTAGGGTGTTCTGGGAATTAACTGCAGATAACTTGAGATATTATCCTCTCATTCTGACAACAATGTGCAATCATAAGAGTAGTTTTTCAGAGAGTCGTTATTATTATGATTATTTTGATTATTACTATTACTATTTTATATCTACAAATCTATCTTTTTCATAGTAACATTTATGAAATAAATTTTACTTTTATGTTTACTTCCCATGTAAATAATTTTATGCAATTATATGAAATTATGTTACATTTTCTCATATATCTTTAAGTTTTCATGTTTTTAAAGTCCACCTTGGTTTCCCACTGGGAAGTTCATAGAAACATTCCAAAGCAATGAGCACTTGTCAGAAGTAAAATTCTTAAAACAGTAAAAAAAAAAAAAAAATGCGATGGGTAGGAAGCAGGAATGAGAACATTCATCAACAACACAAAGCACAGACTTCTAAGGGTATCCTCTCTCATCCTCTGCCTCTGTGGTAAATCCTCATGTACTGAAGAGCCTTCCATTCGTTTCTCCTCTACAAACATTATAATTTACCATTTCTAACAAGTAGTAGGTCACTTATTGTTTAGTGTTCTTTTGTCCCTTCATCATCCAATTTTATTAACAACATAACACCATAAGATTATTAAATGTTAAAAAAAAAAATCTACCATGTACCAGACATCATTCTAGGCATAGGAGTTAAAACCATGAAAAAAGAACACCCATTGCCCTCAAGTATGCAAGCTAGGAGGAAGAGCTGGGAGGAAAACAGGTGAGTATAATGCCATGTGATAATTCTATATCTGAGGTAAGCAAAGATTCCATGGGACCATAGTGAAGTGGTGTCTAGAGTAGAGTTGAAGAACAAATAAGATTTGCTGAAAAGTGTGGTTCTTCAACAGAGTCTATATTTAGACTTAGGAAATGAATTGGAGTTGACCACATGGATGAATTTCCAGGGGAGGGAAACACATGTGACATCTGGGCAATGGCAAGTAGTAGAGTATGGAATGAACAAATATTGCAAAGGGGGAAGGAGAATGAAGGGACCAGAAGCAAGGCTTGGTAGACAAAGGCCTCCATAAATCAGGAAAGGAATTCAGATGTTAGCCTCAGGCAATACGGAACCTGTAAAGAGTTTCCACCAGGTTCACATTATGGAAATGTTTGGCTGCAAAGGAGGTGGGACTAGAGACAGGGACACCACTTAGGAGACCATTGTAGTAATGCAGAGTTTTGTGTGACTCTTACTGTGGAGGGTCTGCACCCTAGATTGCTATAGTGTGTGAATTTGCCTGAGGCAAAATTAATTTTCTAATAGATAACTATACCATAACTCAGGGCTGGGAGTAAGGTAAGGCAAGTGAAGCACTTCTCTTGGGCACAAAATTTAAGGGGGCACCAATAAACTCAGGAATCAAGATAATATTTAGAGCAACATTTTTAAAAATGAATACAAAAAAGACCCATGATGACCAAAATATCAAAAATTTAAATAATGACAGTAATTAAAATCTTTGGGCATATATGTGAAAATAGAGTAATTCTCCATATAACACGTTCCTTTTCCATCTTATCTGGAGAATTTCAGTTTATTCACTCAGTGTTGCTAACCAACTAGCTCACCGTGGAAGCCTAGACAGAATACCGGCTGACATTGATGTTAACGAATCATCCACACGACCTGGTGGCTTCCCTTTTCGAATCCAGCTGACAGCCAGTTCAAGCAGCATCAAGGAAATGAAAAATGGAGTTGCCTGGAAAGGAAATTGCAGAAAAGAGATGCTATTGAGCTCGGTATGAAATTCTTCCACATTTCCTGATTAGTCCTTCCAGAAGTTGGAGGCCCAGAGTGACATAACAGGGGCAGGTATACACCTATCTGAGAGGATCATTTCCTCCCAACAGGCAAAGAAATCTGATTATTTTGGGCATACACTAAACAGGTGCTCAAAATCTATCATCCGATATGGAATAAAATATAACCATAGATGTAACCATGATAATTCTGCCAAGAAAAAAATGAGGTCAGGGGACATGTTTCAAGTGAGCGCTAAAAAATACATTTTTAAAATAAGTGCAATAATCAGAAGTCTATTATCTACAGTTCTAAGCCAGACCCACTTTAAAAGGCTTTCCTTAAGGATGCACGTGATTCTAGTTTTCAGATTAGAATTACAGGATAGACAAAATTGAAACTGTAGGAACAAAGAATTTTCTTCTGAGTATTTCAGAGAATAAGGTTGTTTTAAGCATTTGTTTTAAACATCATTCAAGTTTTATTCATTCAGCTTTATTTTTGTTTTATTGAATAGGTTTTTTAGGCTCCACTATTGATGATAAATATTGGACTACATTTGGTGTTCTAGTATAAAAAATAATGATTTATGAATATGTGAGTACATTTTTTTCCTAAAAATATCAGAAAGAAGTAATATGTAATTCTGAAAAAGTTATGAGTTTCACTCATCACTCATTTCATGAGTTCTGAAGTTTTCTAAACTGAACTCCCAAGAACATATTCTCTGATGTCATTTTTTTTTCTGTTTCTGGTCTGAACTAGTAAGTGTTGTAGGAACAACTTTGACAGGGTGGGGAACTTCAGTATTCAAGTTCTAATTCTGGATATTTCCACTTCCAATCATAGCCAGGAACCAAAAGTGAAAAGTGCCTCTGAACACTTCAGTGTTTCAAAGAAAACTTGGTTCAAGTTCAAACTTAGGAAGTCAGAGCTGGACTCAGTCAGCTGTGCATCCATTCTGCAGAACTACTCTACCAAATTAAAGAGGAAAGTTTCCTGGGAGGTGGTAGACAAGTTTACCCTTTAAAAACAAAATCGGTACAAAGTTTACTGATGTCTTATGACCATTGGACTTTGGGCTTCTAACGGATCAATTTGGAATGCCACTGTGTCCAGGAAAACCTTTTAAAGTTTTATCATATTCTGCAGTGACATAGCAGGGGAGAGGTGGTTAATAGGAGAAGATGGTTATGGATATTGTACAGAAATTCAATTCAAGTAGAAATCCTACTTTTGCTGCATGCCTTTATGAAACACAGTTATTTTTTATTAGAAATTTAATAATTTGAAGAATGAAAGTGAGCAAAATCCCAGGATGCATTTAACTTACTTCTTACTAAGAAAAGAGCAACAGCAGCCTCTTCCCAGATAGTCTCACCTTTTTTACATAATCAGGCACCTCTTCTAGGGTTCGGAATGACGTTTCATTGGGCTTCATCATGTAAAACATCATGCGAATTCCCTGGGAAACTGAAACATCCTGTTGGGCTTCTGGGTTCTTCATCTCTGCCCTTGTCTGATTCCCAGCTGGAGAATATTTGTGATTCAGTGTTTGAAGCCAGAGGCTGAACAAAGAGGACGAGATGTGCTGCACAGAACAAGCCCTTTGTCAGAGAACAGCTAGAAACAAAGCTCTGTAGACAGCACAGCCAACAGCAGATTCTGTATAGAGACAGGAAAACACAGAGATCAAGAACGAGTTCAGAGTTCAGTGGGTGCTGTCCCAGAAATGGGGCACGTCAGGGAGGGAGAGAGGGGGAATCTTGCCCAATTAAAGATAAGGGGTGGAGTTTGGCTGTAGGTTAAGTAACTTACTATTGGGAAAAAAAAACAAACAAAAAACCACATGATACTTCCTTGGAAAGGGGGAAAAGTGATAACAGGTGAAGGTTCACTCTGGAAAAAAGTAGGTGGAAATTCAAGACTTGAATCACATGAGGAGAATTCATTTTTTTCTCTTCCTTCTGAAATTCACATTGTGTTCAAGTTTGTAGTTTGCCCACAGAGCTGTATTTCCTGAAAGGACAGGTTGCTGTAATCTCACTTAATGAGACTATGCTTGAAAGTCAATAAGCATTGAATATATTGTACTGGTTATTATCTTTATTTTTATGGATCATGTTAACTTCTGCATGCAAACCATTTTAGGGGCATTAGAATTATTACATGATCTACATTGTTTAATGGAAACTTGACTAGTCACATCTGCATTCTTTTTCGCGTTTATGGGGACTGATTGAAAAAGCAGACAAGATGTGGCCGTGACGCTTATCTCTGTTTTCCAGGAGGAGCTTAAACTGTGCCTTTTAGGTACTCTCGAGGGCACGCGCCTGATCGTATCACCAGCGACCGAGTGAAGATTTCCCAAATAGCCTCAGGCCTTCACCTAGAACAGCTGTGGTCATCCTTTGGCGACCACCTCATCTTTTAAAAATGCTTATGAAGATTTAATTAAATTATTAATACATGATTGTTTTAGGAAAAAAACAGAAACTAAAAATAAGCAAAAATAAAATACCACCCAGAGACACTGTTTACATTTTCGTATATGTATAGTCAGTTCCACGATCATATGACGTACGTATTGCTAAAAATCACCATACTATGCAAAATTGTGCAATAAAATCCACAGGGCTTATGAGAAAAATAAGATTAGGATGCAATCCTCAAAAAACTCACAGTAATCCATAAGGGGGGAAACATCGGAACCTAATAAAAATGGTGGCACACGTTTACACATACATGTTACACGGTGAAGAAACGTTTAAATTCTACAATAAATACGGTGCTGCATCCTGAAAAATACCTGACTTTTTTTGTGGAAGTTGCTGTTGGAAGAGTTGCAGATTGTGAGTTATTGTTGAGCATTGAAAGGATGCTTATCTGAAATCAGACAGAAAGTTGTCGACCAGATAATGGCTACCGTGGCTCGTAACACATATGTGGACTGAGGATGCTGTAGATGTTTAAGGCTTGTGCATGTGTGTGCATTTTCTATATTCCTAAACCTTTCAGATCAGTTGGGTGCAACCTTTAACATTCACCTGGTGTCTCTCACTGACAAAATCACACAAGCATAGATGGCATGCTCAAGTTATTCTCTAACATAGTGATCTTGTTGGAACAAATTTGAGCTTTCAGATTATTGCAGAACTAACTGTACTTTCAGACAGTTCCCATTACAAATGAATACACATGGACATACATATTTAATAAAAATGATCATTTTAGGCACAATTAGGCATATTAGACATAATGAGGCATATTGGGCATAATTAGGCAGAATTGGTTTTATTTCCTGATTTTAAAGATTTTTGAAATTACAAATGTAATGCATTAAGGGAGGAAAAAAATGCAAGCAACATGGTAGTAAATAAAGTAAAAAGCAACAACACCCATTCCCCTTAACCCACACATGTTCTCCCTTCAACTTTTCAAGAACACCTTCTCCTAGTGGATATTTTTCTGTACTTGTTTTTTCCTACAAAGACTAACTGTTGTTATCATTATTATTATCATCATGTAAATGCATTCACAAATACACACATTCTTTGATTTTTCGTAATGGACCATATTAAACATAGATACAACAACTCTCCTTCTTGGAGTCAACAACTTATCAGGAACATTTTTTCACTCAGTATGCGGTTATATAGGGTTTTTTACTGACTACAAAGGTGTGTGTGTGTATGTGTGTGTGTGTGTATTCTAAGCGGGAAGGCAAAATCATTTTAAGTGTTTAAAGTAGTGGAACTTTAATACAAAGAATTAATTATAGAAATGATGGAAAAGGTAAAAAGCCAAGTGGAAACAAAGAGGTAATCTAAAGATTAGTATCAATAGGAAGCCATTAGTATCCTTAAGCTATAGGGACAAAAGAAGACGGTTGTGTTAATAGACTCAGGGGCTGGGTCACTCAGGGAAAGTTAGAACCACAATGGGCAGTCTAGCAGGAGTGTGGGCCATGGAGAAGACCCCAGAAACAATACCTAAGGCAGAGAGGAAGTGGAAAAAAGTATTATGGCTTCCTCCTTCTTCCTGCCAACCAATCTACCAGGAATATGTCCCATTGGCCTAACTGAGTCAAAAGCCAGTTGAAAGAGGATCCTAGGAAAAGGAGTCTGCAGGCGGCAGCCCTGGAGATACACAGCAAGGAAGCAGAAAGGGAGAAATGGATCCAAGGAAAAAGTCAACCAAAGACCAGCATATCATCATAACTTACTTAACTGTTTCCCCATTGCCGTGCAATTAAGTGTAGTCTTCCAGTTTTAGCTAATATATTTAATGCAGCAATGAACATCACGGTATAAATATCTTGTACGTTTGTGCACATTTTTGAGCTAAATAGATTCCTTGTAGTGGAATTATGTTGTTGAAGTGTATGTAAAATTTATGCTTTGATACTTGCTGGCAAATTCACCTCCAAAATTGCCTTTAATTCTTCCTAACACTGGCTACTATCAATCCTTTACAGCTTTTAGCCAATTGATTGGTGAAAAATGGCACCTTGTTTTAATTTGCATTCTCCTAGTGACTTTGAAAACCTTTTCTATACATTTATTAGCCATTTGTATTTCTTTGAGCGTAATTTAATTTTTAGTATGTGTTGCACATGATTTTATGTATTATCTTTCTGTATTGATGTATAGGCTACTTGTATTCTATGTACGTATATAGTTCCCTCATATACATGGCAGATGTCCCAATCTTTATCTTATTTTAACTTTGTTACATATCAGTTGTCATATAGCAGTTGTAACTTTGTGTGTGCTAGTATCTTTTATTTTATTACTTCCTCCTTTGGGTCTCACTTCTGAATGTTTTCCTCACCAGAATTCTATAAAAATAATTTCCTATGTTTTCTTCTAGGATGTTTGCAGGATTTTTTAGTTGTTGTCACTTCTGTGGTCATCTGAGTTTAGTTTTGTATATAGTATGGTCATTATTTCACGTTATACCCTCCCTACCTGCCCTGGATGGATCACAGTTCTTCCCAGACCAAAAGTTAGGGTCAATACTTTTTGTGTTGTTCTATATATCTAGACTGTTTCCAGGCTCTCCACATAGTTCCACTGACGTATGTGTCTATTCTTGTGCTACTACCACATGGTCTTAATTGTACTATCATAATAAATTCTGCTAACTTGTAGAATAATTTCTCATTTATCAATTTTACTTTTCAAAAATTTTAAACTATTTTTTCACATATGCTGTAATGGATCTATTTAGACTAAACTTCAAAGAATTCTATTGGCATTTTGACTGGAACTTCATTAAATTTATGAATTGGTTTGGAAGAATTGACATCACAGGCACTCAATAAACTTGTCTGGAACAAATGAACACATATACTACAATAATTTAAACTTTGTTCTGTATTTAAATGATGCCTACTAATGCTCACTACCAATCCTTGTATTCCTTATCTTCTCCATTCTTAAATTTTTTTTGGTACTGGTGTAGATTTCAAAATTTTCTTTCTTTTTTTCCATAAGGTTACATGTATAATTGCATATGTTACTATAATTTTTTCTTACCTATATATATATGTAGAATAACTTGGCTAAATATAAAATCTCTGGTTTAAAAAATTGATCCCCCCAAAATTCAACAGAGACATTGATCTCTTTGACTGGAAATCTGTCAGATGAAGTCAAGATGTATAAAACAGAGGGCTCTAAGCCTGTACCTGAACCACATAGAAGAAGCCAAGAATAGTTCCAGGTGCCTCTTTGTCCAAATATCTCTGTCAGATCTCTGTCTAAAGCTTCCTAGTCAATGGACTGCTGGCAGTCCCCTCTTTTATCTAATTAAAGTAAAAAAGTTGGGAAGAGCCTGATATGAGTGACAAGAATCTCATGAGAGTGCAAGACATGAAAACCTGCTATTCGCAGTGCTCTGATTTGCAAATAAATCAGCACAATCTATTTGTAATGTAGAGACATAAAAAAACAACTGATAAGGAGCCTCTAATGATATTGATAATTGTCCATTCAGCAGAGAGAAATCACAGTAATTTGAACACGGAACAATTAGTATAAAGAGTTGCCAGCTATAACAGAGAATTTGAGTAATGAGGGAGTGACTAATACAAATTAAGGGAACTCTAGCTAAAGAATATAGGAATAGCAGATATAAGGAGTGGCCACTGTCCCCAGGGCAGGGCTGAGGAACTTGCTGGAAATCACATTGGAGATCACTGAGAAGATGTGACTGCTGGTTGTCCCTCGAACTGGACCCAGGCAATAGGAAGATGCTGACCCCATCCCCTTTCCTTAGAATGTTCGTTCTGCTCACGGTTCCCACAGTCAGAACAGTTTTCAAGGACACAGCCTTGAGAGAGCAATGTGTTGTTGAGACCATCTGGACAGTGTATGTGACTGAACACAGTTAAGTCCTCTGTATAAATTTCAAGACTCTGGCGGGCGAGTGCAGAGACCTTTTCCTCCTGTGGTGCCCAAGACAAGCCTCCTATGTAAGTTCCCTTGTTTGTTAAACCTGTCGCCTGCCGCTCTGTAGTGTCTGCCTCTCTTCAGTCTTCCTTGCGTTCTGTGTGTGGAGGCCAGTTTCAGATTTCACCTGGGAACCTTCCAAGTTTTCAAACCAACAAATTGGCCCTCTAGGATGATTGAGGAAACTGTTCACCACGAGTGTCTCACCGGAGGCTCTTCCCCACAAAACCACCTGAGCAGGTGATGCTGCCCTGCCGAGCCTTGCAGGAAGTGGGCCCTGGAGAATCCCCCAGTGCTGCAGGACACTGCCAAGCGAGCACGTGGGAACTAGAGAGGAAACAAAGGAAATTTCCTTCAACAATGACTATCCAGGGCCCACTTCTGACACAGCTTAACGTCTTGTCAACTAGCTTAGGAAAAATATTTTAAAAAGTCATCTCCATTTTCACAGGCTAGGCAATGAAGTATGAATTTGGAGAAGAGAAGCAATACATTTATAACCAACACAAGACGTCACATACTTGAATAGTTATAAAAAGTCGTCCTCATCACACTCTCTTATGCTTGTGATACTTAGTCTCAGTGTTTATAAAATTATAAATCATGTAAAAACAATTTTCTAGGAGGTTCTCATTGAAAGAGAAGGGGAGTGGGAGAATCTCTATATATAGTTCTGCATTTTCTTTTAGCATTTAACATCTCAGACTAATATTAAGTCTGTGTTCAACTTGACTTTTTTCCCCTAAGTTATCCATTTCTGCTTCTTGGATGCTCATAGAATATTTTTGTCTCCTTAAAATTAAAACATTTTGGTGTGTTATTTCTTTGGTAGGAATATCTTGAAGAGGTAAGCCTCCTTAAAACTCAGATTCTAATCTTCCTTTGCTTTAAGGAAGCTTTCTGCTATTGTATTTTTCCTGTTATTTCTATTTCATTTACAATTTTTTACACTCTCTCTCAAATGTGATTTATTTGTTTATCAGATTGCCTTTGTCTTCTATATCCAGATATTGTCTCTGACCATTTTCATCTCTTGTTTTCCACTGCTCTCTAACCGATATGTTCAATCCTACATTTTGGGTATATTTTTTCTTGATTGTTTCTTTCTTCCTCCTGGTTTTACTTTAAATTCTACGAAGAAATTATCTGCTTTCTTAAATTGTTTTCTTAACTTTCTTAGTTCCCCTATTATGTCTATTTCTTATCATACAATCTCATTTTTTTCTAATTTATTTCCTATTTAACTTCTTTGTGCTCATAAAACAGTTACACCTAAAATTATTCTTAATTTATTGGGGATAATACTCAGGAGGATGTCCTTCATCTACTTTTGGCAATCTCTTTTCCCAGTCTCATCCCCAATTTATTTGTTCTTGAGTGGGTATGGTCCTTTCATGCTTTTTTCCCTAAAAAACTATGTGGATGGTTATTCCTTGGTACTATGCCTGTAGGTATACGCGGTCCTTTGGAGTTTAGGTTTATCTTATCAGTTTAACCTGGGGGATAGAGGAGGAGCTGTGAGAATGATCAGTCTCCCCCAGTTCACACGCTTTTTCAGGGAGTTGGAATTCTTGGTGGCGGCCAGCTTTCCTTATCTTGGTTCTCATATCCTTGGCCTCCTCTATGTCAGTCAGACAAGAAGACCCTTTAAGGTGGTCTTCCTACAATTTCTATTTATTGAGGCTGGGGAGTGTCCGTGGCCTATTATGCAGGGCTTGCAGTCAGAAAACTTATCTTTTGATTTTAGAAAAGTTGACAGGATAAGTGAGAATTTGTTTATAGAAAAGCTTCTCAGCCCCTGGGCATTCTATTTTGTGAGAAATTCTACACTCCCTTCCACTCTAGATGATTCCATGGGCTGTCATTGGCCCTAAAGGCCAAAATGACTCCAACAGAGTGGGTCGACCTTGGCCATAGTTCTCACCAGCAGCAGATCACAGGGTTCATCCACTGGAGCCGAGGGATCAAACTCTGCCTTGAAAAACTTGGTTGAGGAAGTGTAGTTCCTCCTGTAGTCATCTTTCTACTAAGGGTTAAGAAAAACACATCAAGGTAAACTTCAAGGTGGATGCAAGGAGGGAGACCCTCACCTTTTCCTTGTGCTGCCATATCTCTAGCCTTTACCCCTCCAAGTGAGGGGGCATTTAATTTGCCATTTACTTAGAACCGATGGAATTTTTTCTCTCCTGTAGTAATTTTCTAGGGCTGCCATAACAAAATGTGACAGACTCACTGGCTTAAATGAACTTATTTTCTCACAATTCTGGAAGCTGGAAGTCCAAGATCAAGGTGTTGGCAGAGTTGGTTTTCTTCTGAAGCCTCTGTCCTTGGCTTCTAGATGGTTACCCTTTCACTGTGTCCTCACGTGGCCTTTTCTTTGTGCACATGCACCCATGCCATTTCTCATTTTCTTATAAGGACACCAGTCCTATTGGATTAGGGTCCCATTCTTATGCCCACATTTAACCTTAACAACCTCTGTAAAGGCCTTATCTACCAATGTAGTCATATTGGGATTTAGACCTTCAATATATGAATTTTGGAGAGTCATAATTCAGTCCATAACACCTCTTCATATATTTTTTTCTTTAGTCATTTGAGTCAATTTCTGGCAATTAGACTGGAAATCTGCTCTTACATCACCATCTTTAAAAGTTTATTTTTCTAAGATTGCAAAAAAAAATAGGTTCACTGATAAATATAGACAAATGCAGAACACACTTGAGGAAAAAAGTAAATCATCGCAATCCCACCAATCAGATTAGAGTCTCATTAATATTTTAATGTACATCTTATAATTAAGGTTTTTTCAGAGACATTTTATGCAGATGAGTTCACACTCTGTGTGTAATTTTAGGACCACCTTTTTTAAATTTGGAAGCCACAAGATGAATGACAAAGTCTCAAAATAGAAGATGCTTTGGTCTCTGAATCACTACTTGGAGGACAGCTTCCCATCCATCAGGACATTATGTAAGCAAAATTTAAACTTATGATGTGTTTTGTGCTTCAGTTATTATTTGAGGCTAATGGTGCCCTAACTAATGTAGACAAAAAAAGCATTGGAGGGTTTTGAACAGAAGATCACGTAGTCTGACATAGCTATTAAAACCATCATTCAGGGTGTCTGTGTGAAGAATAGACTTTGTAGAGGGGGAGAGGGAAAAAGAGGGAGCGTTCAGAAGTGATTGATATAGTCCAGGCGGCACGTGTTGGTGATTTTCACGAGGATGGTTTCAGTGGAAGTAGTGAGAAGTGGAAAGATTCTGGATACACTTTGATGGTAAAGCTGACCAGGTTTACTAACAGATTGGATGAGGAAACCTGCATAGTTTCTAAAGTTTGGTTTAAGCAGATGAAAGAATGGAGTTGTTATTTACTACAACGAACAAACTAGGGGATTTGGTTTTAGACATGATATGAGATGCCTGTAGACATCTGAGTGGAGATAGTTCCAGCACTTGGATATATAAATCTGGAGTTCAAGGCTCAAAATAGGAGAATTGGCTATGAATAGAAAGAAAAAGTACTGACAAGAATAGAATAGCTACAAGCCAAACATAAAGATGCTTTCCATGTACAGACTCTTCAATCTTGTTCATAAGCATAAACATAACTCATTTTTAATTTGAAAATCATATCTATTATATTTATTTTATTTGCATGACAAAAGTTTTTAGTTCAAATACAGAAAACATATGATAGTATTATAATTTGCACATTACTATGAATAATCTCATTTTAGAATTGAAAGGGTATATCCTATTTCCATTTTAATATACAGTATAGTAAGTATATGTTTTAATATTAAGAAACTGCCAAACTGTTTTCCAGTGTATGTACCATTGAGCATTCCCAGCAGTGTGAGAGTTCCAGTTGTTCTCCACGCTTTCTAACACTTTATATATCTAGGCTTATTTTTATTTCTCATTATCTTTTTCAGATCCAAATAACTGCCTAATGTGTGTAGAATATTGTTGTCATAATACAAAAGTCCACTATTTTCATTCCTACTTTATTCCTACATATTTTGAGTGCAATTCTTTTAGAATATAGCTATGTGTTGCCAAAATTTTAATATTGTCTCTGAGTCATTGAATCCTTTGTACTAATACTTATCATTAGAAAATAGCTCCATATGAAACTGAAATCAATCTCTCTATTTTCTTAGATCAGATTTTATTACTTTTGGCCAAAGTCCTTTCCACGACTTAGAAGACAAAGATCAGGTAGAACATAATCTTTAAAGAAATTTATGGCATACACTTGAGTTCAGAGTATAAAAAACAGAGTATTTCAGAAGTTCTTTCTTTAAAATCCCATCAAGCTAATACATCTCATTGTTATTTTAACAGTAGTCAGTGCCAAAGAGCAATCAAGTACTGCGTTCATATCAGTGTCAGAACGTATGTAAGTCGCTCTTTATAGGATTGATTTTGAGTCAGTGTTGGAATTAATCCAAATGCACAGTGCAGAATAAAAGAATGTGGAAAATCTCAAGAGTATTTCTTGAAACAGCTCCTGAGATTTTCTGCAAAGGGAAGGATTTCTTTTAGAAAATAACTTTATAAAACACGAAATAATACACATATGTCTTAGAGATTAATCTTGTGTGTAATAAATATTTTAAAGGTTCTGACAAGTCCAGCAGAAATAAATTCGCTCAACTTGCAGTTTCTCTCTGGTAATTTACTGCAGAATTCCCGTTAACCTAACACTTGCAAACACCTCTGAGAATGTGTATTACATGGTACATGGTTTGAGGATTGCTATCTAACTTAGGGTCGCTGTAGGGCCATTTCTCTGTTGGGGAAAGAATGGACCTTTATCTTTGGTAATGGTAATTATTGCCCATGATTTGAGGGAATAATCACTATAAAAGACATGCATATTCTTGAAAATAAGTAAAAAGGCAAGATTAGTGTTCTACACTACATACAAAAGTGTGTTTCTAATAACACCAGTAGATCAGACAAAATCCTTTACCTAAATATCCGTCACAGGAACTGCTGCCTGCTGATGAAAGACCCTGTGAGCCTTCTTTTATGAAACAGAGTTGAAGCAATTCATCGTAGACATAAATCCAGTTCTTATCATTCTCTAGGACATATGGTTAGGAATTTTTCTCTAGATTCAGAACCAAGAATAACGTGTTCCTCCTGAACAGCATTTGTGTTATTTAATTTTATGGATGCTATGAATCACCTACCTAATCATGTTTCCCACTTCAGATGGTTTAATATGTAGCTTAGTGCCAAATTTATGGCATAAATCTATCAAGTGTGTGGGATTCAAGTAGTGGCATACTAAACTCACCCCTGGGTCTACATTGATTCTGCCCATATTTTCCTTGCTTAAATTTTATCACCAACTTCACTGTGTTTTATTAAGCTTCATTGACTGTATTGGTTTAAAGTATTTTAATTTCTTCTTGTCATGAGGTAAAGAATGTTTAAAAGTCAATAGAATGTTTAATGAGTGAAAAAACCAATTCTCTAGTTAGCTGGTATCTCCTTTTGACAACATTTCTCAGGAGACATCTGTAATTTTTATTGTCCTCACACAAGCACAGATTGCAATTAAGAAGAGCCAGTATCAGCCAGGGTCAGGCTGCTGGTGATGCCAATGGAATAACATGAGGAGTCCAAAAAAACTGAAGAGTTTAAGGGACATTCATGACCCAAGGAAACTGGTGTATTTTTCATTTATTTCAATTTTTATTTCAAGCATCATCTCCCCCAATAAACAGAGATCAATACTTTTGAATCATAGTTGACTTTTACTTCAGACTTTTTCTTGTGGGAAAAGGACTAAATTTATTCAGTGTTTTGCATCAAGAACTGTGCTGCTATATAATTCCAACAGGTAACTGGGATTCATTTTGGAGTGCAGCGAATAAGGGTCTCCCAGAGCATTAGAGAAAATAATTCTCAATAACACACACCTCTGCATCACTTTCCCATGTCTTCCTTCTCCAGGAAGTTCCAGACTCCTCCCTGGGGGTGGGGGTTCCAGGATGGAAAGGGACAGTCCCATCAAGCTGATGTAACCTGAATGTGAAATTCTGCCCTTGAGGCTGGGTGACTCAACGCTGCCGGAACTCCTCTGCCTTGTAACGAATCACTGCGCTGTTGTTGCCACGACCTAGTCCAGAATTCCTGTGTCCCCACTGAAATCAGAACAATATCTTCTGTTTGTTCTTGCTGCCACCACTGGAACATTATTACACATCATTGGCACCTGCCCTGTTCAAAGGAATGAATTGGATGCCTCATGATCTGCTTGCTGCATTTTTCACTCATTAAAAACAAAAACTCCTAAACCAAAGCGGTTCTTCAAAGGAAGAGACGTCACACAGCTATATCTACAGCCGCATCCTTTCTGCACCTTCTCCACTCCCTCAGAACTACATCAAAAATTAAAACTTCTCCTCCTCAAAAGTCATTGTTAAGAGAATGAAAAGATAACCACGGACTGGTAAAAAGGTATACAAACTCTATATTTAATAAAAGATCTGGATCCAAGATAAACCAATAATTGAAAACTCAAAACTCAAAAGCAATCCCATTTAAAAAAAAAAAAAAAAATAGACAAGCGATTTGAAGAGACACTTCACCAAAGATCATTCAGATGGTAAATCAGTGCTTAAAAAATGCTCAATGTCATTAGTCATTAGGGAAATGCAAATTAAATCACTACACACCTATTAAAATGGGTAAAATTAAAAAGACTGGTGGCAGTGAGTGTTTGTGAGGATGTGAAGAACTGGACCCTTCATGTACTACTGGGGGGAATGGAAAATGGTACAAATAACTATGGAAGCCTGTTTGGTAGCTTCTTAAAAATTAAACATATACTATGACCTATCCATTTAACTCCTAGAAATATACTGAGAGAAATAAAACCGTATACCCATGCAAATACTTGCACACATTCACAGCACATTTATTTGTATTTATAACGAAGATACCACACTAATCCATAGGTTCATTTTATAACATGCTAAATGTTCCCACTGCCACATGGGCTTGCTGGGGAATATTCAGTTTCTGTGTCAAATTTCACTGCACAGCTTACACCTGGGAGTCTACCTTGAGGCCTCCATTTTTCTGACTTCCTAAATTTCGTTTAACACCAGCTCCTGTAGATTCTACCAGCAAACCAGTGTACCATCACAACCTCTTAGTGGGTTGTGAAATCAATATACATAGTGGATCATGAGTAGAATTTAAAAAATAAAATAGAACAGGCAAACAGAGAATAAAAATATTTTAAAGTGTCTACTTTCCTTACCAGTTATAAAATTAAGTATCACTACATGAAATTTTGTTTCAGTTACATGTATGCCACTCACAGACACACACATATTACAGGTTGAAAGTTTGTTTTTCTTTAAATTTAAGTTATAGTAAAAAGAAAAAAAAGACTGAAAACCACTGCTCCAAATCTGACTCCTTCTTTCCGTTTCTACTGATACCATCCATCAAGCCTCCTCCATGTCTCTCCTGGACCATTGGAAATACCTTCTATCTTACCTCCCTGCTTTCTCTCCAACATGCTTTGAATCCACTGGCTACACAGCAACTAGAAAAACCTTTTTACTAAGTTAATCACATCAATTCTTTTTCCACCTCAAAATTTTATATTCCATTTCATTGCTTTGGGGACAAAACACGTACACATCCCCATGCCCACCGTACCTGGATTCGAGTATGCAAGAGCTGACTCTTGCTTGTGCCAACAAGAGCCTCATCGCAGGCCCTCTCCCACTTCACTGCACTCCTTATGATCCTCTGTCGATATCTCAAATGCAGCTCAGTACCTTTAAGCTTATTTTTGCCTCTTCCTTGAATACTTTTCCTGGCCTCTTAGCATTTTTGGATCCTTTTCACTCTTCATGAATAGTGTAAACATGCCCTCCTTAGAGTGGTCTTCTTTGAACGCAAACTGACTCCTGGATGTCTCCACTGAGGTACCACATACAAATTTAGAACTTCATATGTCAGTATTCAGCTCATCATTGCTTATCCATGTCCTCCTCCTCATATCGCCATCATCAAAGCTGTGTATCTTTCCTATACCCCTATCTCTGTGAATGTTGCCACTTTTTTAGAGTATAGGTGTTTCTAATGTTTAGATACATCCTGAGTCCTTCCACTCTCACACCCATTCTATCTCTAAGTCCTGTCAATTCTACTTCTCCTGATACTGACCAGGTAGAGGTCTGTTTTCAACCAAAAGGCTTAGTATATCAGCTTTTCATGCATGACAAAAGCAAAAAAAAGAGAATGTTTGAAGCACACAATTTTCCAATTTCATAAATTTGACTATCATACTATGACCTAATTTGGAACATCAATGTTTATTTCTAAAACTGTATGATGCCCTACTGTGTGCATTCATGGGTTGGGTAGTGGATTATGAGCCTAGATCATGCCTGAAGTAGGACAGGGGCCTCCAAGCCCAACAGCAAAGCAAGCATATCTGGAAAGTTCCAGCTGCACATTAGTTCCAACCTGCAGCCGAGTCTCCTACATCTAGGCAGCAATGCTGGGCTTTTCTTTGTTAATCCATTAATATATGATTTGTATTAGTCTTTTATCTTGTCTTCATCTTTACCTTTTTTGATATTGTTTTAAGATGAGAAATGTTTGGCAGCACTCTTTAAACCATCAGCCAATTTAAATAACTTATTGCTAAGATTTTTATAATGTTTCTTGAAAAAAATTATGCATTTTTTCTTACAAGTTCTCTTTCTTAGAAAGTATATTTGCCAGTTCATGTACTTAATACTTTGCTTGTGAAACAATGAATATTTCTGAAAAAATCTTCAAATATTTTGCTTTTTGGTGTCCTTTTGATAATTAAATGTATCTTGAGGTAAATTAATAAACAATTGCACCCCTCCTTTATGGACAATAAGGCTGTCCACGTCTATTAAAACTTAAAATGACAATCTGAGTAATGGTACAAAATTTATTCCTGCTACATACACCCATCATTTAGTATTCCTATGCTAACTATGATATCAAAGGAAAAGCACTGAGATGTCCTACACTTGAAGAGCCTCGTCTTCATCTTAAAGAAAGCAATACCAAGTCCAATGCTGTGTTCATTGCCAATTGGTTTTTAAATTTCCTTTATTCATTCAGGAACTTTTTTCAGTTATGCATTTGGTAAATTAATTAAATTTTTATTATTTGTATTTAAGTTCTTATTTTTATTATATATTCAATATTTAGTGACATTTTACTTTTGCTGTGTTATTTTTTAAATTACTATTTATAGAAAACATTACTGAGTATTCATTTATGCTTATAATGTAAAATTTCTTCTTTAATTGTATTAATTTTTTAAGTAGAATTAATTTAAAGACATTTAATTAATTAGTCTGGCAAAACTTTCAAAATTAATACTCACATGACTAAAGTCTGATTAATATTGTATTATTTTATGTAATTCTTATCTTATGAGCTATATATTATCCCTTTTTACAAGAGAGGGAACTTTTTACAAGAGGGGTCAGAAAGAATATCTAAATTATTAAAGATCATATTGATCATTTTAAAAGTGACCAAAGTCACAGATAACTATGCCAAAGGTAAATATGACATTTTTTGACCATCAGTATGTATTAAAGGTGACACAGATAAAGGACCTGCCTTTGAGGAGTCTGCAGTTCTGTTCATGACAGTCACGTGAGCCCATTCTTAGGATGTAACGCCCGTGGTGCCTTAGCAGACATGACTGTACAAGGGGCAAAAGGAGGAGGTAGACTGGAGTCACATTGACCTGCCAGGGTGAAAATTAAAACAGGGAATTTTGATTAAACAATAAGAATATTTTTGAAATATAATATAAATTAAAAAGCAAAAAACTGGAATTTTTACACCTACTAACTTCAGAATGTTTTACATTAAATACATTTTATATTTTGTTTGATGGGAATTATCAAAATATCTAAAAGACTTAATGATATCCGTCAAACTTGAGTGAGATCAGAACTTCAGTGTACTTTGAAAACAGGCAATATTTTCACTTCTCTAGGTTATTCCTGACCCATCCACACCTCAAAACAGAAAATCCCCAGATGCTTCCTGTTTGAGTTTCTGAATAGTGGGCCTGAACTAAACATAAGTCATACGTGCAAGCTGGAGAGAAGCTAGACAGAACAATGAGAAATAAGCAGCCGTGCACTGGACTTGAGAGGCTGTTCGGAACTGAGCCAATGCAATTTATTTCTATCATTTAACATTATCTTGGAACATGAAAACAAGCTAACAAAAAAGAGAGAATACTTGAAAAGTGACTTATATAGTTTTTCCAACTATTTGCAGACTATATCAAAACTGGCAGTGGTCTATTTTTAAGGATTTATATGACATGTATTATTAGTCTGGTTACCGAGTGTAGCACAGACTCTTGGTGCAGAGAATGCCAAACCGAAAGTTGTATTTTGGTCAGCACCTACAGCTTAGGGGTGTGTGTGTATTATACTTTAAAAAGAAATGGCACTGACATTTCTAACAGAAAATAGAATATGCTTGGAATAGGCCCTCACAACTCAGCCAAGTTGCTCAGTGAAGCCTCAAAGTCATTGTTAAATCAAGGCCTACCTTAATCTCATTCCTTAAGGTGATACATGATACAATTCAGACATCAGATTCATGTAGGGTGTAAGAATGTTAAGCATAATAGCTACTATCACTTTTATCTCAATTTCCTACAGATTTCTTTATGGGAAAATTGGGTACTCCAAGTCAATAGTGTGCCACTCATTGAGCTGTAGCATAGTCCAGGCAAGTAGCTGCAAAGAATCAGCCTGTTAATCAGGGCTGAAGCACATATTGTCATTATTATTCTAAAAGACTGTTCAAGGGTTAGACATAAAATCCTTTCCTTGAAATCAAATAAAACTAAACTAATTTAGAAAACAAAACCCACAATACTGAACTATCATACAGAATTGACAGGCTATTGCCCAGTGCCACACTAGCACATAATGTGAATCCCCAGGTTCTGGGCTTGGCCAGACATACATTTCAAACCATTTACTGGTTCTACTATAACTGAAAAAGTTGCTTAAAGTTTCTGATATTTTGTTTCCTCTATTCCTCAACTAAAATAGTTTTATCTTTCAATGATATTTATTTCTTCAATGCCAATTTATTGAGGCTTTTCAATTTGCCTGGCACTCTACAAGCAAGGGTTGTAAGATGACTGCAATGGGTTTGCTATCATCATTCTTATATGCGAATATTGCGAAGACTAAGTAAAATGATGCCTAAAGCAAGGAGTAGGCACTCAAAATATATCACTTTCCTCCCTTCCCTTTCTTGAAAAACGGCATTTACCACCAGACTGTAATTCTACTTTATACTAGAATTCCCTAGACCGATAGGTGGAGAAAAGTGAAGTTGTATCAAAAGAAATTGGGGTCTATTCCTTGGGGTCACAACAATATCATGGTGGCTATACATTCATCCAATAGTCATTGAGCACCTACCATTTGCTAGACACTGTACTAAGCATTAGAATATAAATAACAAACAAAGCCTATAAACTCAAGGGTTCAGACTTTAATGAGTAAAGAAGATATGTTACCTATATACAATGGAATACTACTCAGCCATCAAAAAAAGATGAAATTGTGCCGTTTGTGACACATGGATAGACCTTGAGAGCATTATGCTAAGTGAAATAAGTCAGTTGGAGAAAGACAATTACCATATGACTTCAGCCATATGTGGAAGATAAACAAACACATAGATACAGAGAACAGATTATTGGTTACAGAGGAAAGGAGATAGGGAGAGGTGAAGGGGGTAAAGGGGCACATGTATATGGTGACAGATGGCAACTAGACTTTTGGTAGTGAACACAATGCACTTGAAATATAATGATATATACCTGAAATTTCTATAATGCTATAAACCAATGTGACTTCAATAAAAAAAGAAGGCTCAAGGTATCAACATCATAAGAGCAATGTATATGAGTTAAACCACAGGTAAAAATGTATTTATTTATATAATTTGTTAATTCTATAATTGTAAAATTAATTGTATTTATATATTGTATAGTACATAATATATAAATAAAATTAAATATAAATAATTTGTATAATTAACATATAATGTGTAAAATATATATTACTTAAAACATAACACATTATATATTATTTATACAGCTATTTATTCAATTATTGCTTTTATTTGAAAAAAGCACTACCGAAGACGTCGTATTGAAAAGCATCATTCTTTCTCCTTACTTCAGTCCTATCCCCTAGAAACAGAATTCTATTGTTTATAGTTTTAATTCTGTTAGAGGTTATTTCCATGGCTATGCTACTCTAATTTTGATTCATCGGTTTCCACAGTTAACTACTGATCACCTTGCCCTGGAAACTGAAGATTTAGCTCACACTTCTCCACATCGTCTCCTTTAAATGTTGCTATTTGTGGTATTATTTATATTGCTATTACAATTATAACTTTAAATAATTTGTTTAAATCTGTGTTCCCTGTTCAATCAACTGTCAATGGGATCTCTTGCCTCCTATTCTTTAGCAGCCTTGTTCTTTCTTCCACTTTTCCTGCCAGTTTTCACTGCCACAGCCCATCCTTGGTGAGCTCTTCTTCCACACAGTCAATGTTAATCCCTGAATCTGTTTTGCAGTCCCAACTAAGTCTTACACGATTTGTCCACTCTAAAGGTTGAAAGTAAATAAACAAGATCTGAATTACAGGTCTATATAAATAGTGTTCACTGCTGGCCAAAAAATATACAAGGATTATATTTCTCTTTTGTATGTTTCAGTGTCAGGAACCCTGGACTATGCAAGGAAAATATTAATGGCAGTCTTGTTTAAGACATTCTCTGAACTGTTTAAAATCATGCCACAGTTTAGCTTTCTTCACAGTTGGAAAACAGTTTACTTGTTTAGTTTTTTTCCCAGGTGTTTTTAATTGTTCTGTTTCACGTACTATTTCTCTTTACAAATCTCAATTTTCTTTTCTATCTTTCAATTACACCGCCACATACGATGGTTCTCAGAGCGAGGTCTTCAAAACCCAAGACTCATTCAGGGGCTGAAAGGTCAAAATTATTTTGATAATAACACTGAGACGTCATTTGCCTTTTTCACTGTGTGCAAAAGCCTTGGTGGGTGGAACCGCTGACATTGGACGCTGTACTCTTCACTACTGCGCACTGGCGGCGCAAAACAAAAAGGAAGAAACCAGTTATATTTTAAAATGTCCTCCCTGAAGCAGCTAAAAAGGGTAATTTTACTAAATCTCAATCCTTAAATGCACACCTTTGTGATATTCGGAGTGACAAAATGAGAAGGGCTCATAAAGTGCTGCTGTTGCTTATTGAAGTACAATGGAGGCTCGAGAAAAAGCACCTGATGATTCCTCCAGCAGCTGTGAGTTCCAGTGCTTTTCCTTTGCAATACTTGGTATAGTCAGTCTTTTTAACTTTAGTTTTTCAAATGGGTATATACTGATGTCATACTGTGGTTTTATTTCACATTCTTCTAATGAATACTAATGTGAGTATCTTTTCATGCACTTATTTGCCATCTGTACAACTTCTTTGGTGAACTGTCTGTTCAAATCTTTTGCCCATTTTTCCATTGGGTTGTGTTTTAGTTGGTGCTTTTGTTCTCTTTATTATTGAGTTTTGAGAGTTCTTGTATATTTTGATATGAGTCATTTATTAGCTATATGGTTTGAATTTATTTTCTCTCAGTCTTTGGCTTATCTTTACATTCTGTCAACAGTGTCTTTTGAAGCATAGACGGTTTTTATTTTGGTGAAGTCCAACTTAATATTTTATTTTATGTATTGTGCTTTTGGTGTTATACCTAGTACATCTTTATCTAACCCATGGAAACAAATGTTTTCTCCTATTTTCTACTAGTTTTAGATTTTACATTAAGCATATGAAACATGTTAATTTTTGAATATAGTGCAAGGTATGAATCAAAGTTCATAATTTTTTTTCTCTTTTTTTTTTGTGGCTGGATAGCCAATTGTCCCAGCACCATATGCTGAAAAGAATATATTTTCTCCACTGCATTGCTTTTGCTCCTTTGTTGAAAATCAATTGTCCATATACGTGTAGATCTATTTCTGGACACTGTATTCTATTTCATTAATGTATTTTTTTGTCTTTACATCAGTACATTTTCTTGATTTTTGTAGCTTTATAGTAAGCATTGAAATTAAGTAGTATTAGTTGTCAAAATTTGTTTTTCTTATTCAAATTTATTTTGCCTATTCTAGATCATTTGAACTTCAATATGAATTTTAGAATTTACAAGCCAATTTCTACAAAAATCCCGATAGCATTTTAATTGGCATTACACAGAATCTATAGATCAATTTGGATAGGATTAATATCTTAACAACCTTGCGCCTTCTGATCTATGAATTTGATATATCTTTCCACTTATTTAGGACTTCTTTTTCTCTCACTGTGTATTATACCCTTGTGTGTATAGTTGTTGCATAAATATTGTCAGATTTATCCCTATTTCGTAATTTTTGATGCTGTCGTAAATGATATCCATGTTTTATTTTCAATTTCTTTGCTAGCATATACAGATACAATTAATCTTATATTTTACATCCCACAACATTGGTAAACTTACTAGTTCTAGTAGGTATTTTGTAGATTCAGATAGTCTATATACATATGAAAATGTCATCTGAGAATAAAGATAAATTTTGATATGTGATTTTTTGTTTTAAATTAATTTAAAATATTTTCTTATTCCTTTTATGATTTATTCTTTGATACATGGTTATTGCTGTGTGCTATTTATTTTCCAAATATTTGAGTGTTTTCTAGAGATCTTTCTATTATTGATTTATAATTTAGGTCCATTGTGCTTAAAGGACATATTTTGTAAAATTTAAAACCTTTTTTTGAGACCTGTTTTATAGCACAGAAGATGATCTATCTAAATGGTCTTTATGCACTGGGGGGAAGAAAAAGAGGTGTATTCTGTTATTGTTTGGGGAAGTGTTGTATAAATATCGAGTAAACCAAGTTGATAGTGTTCAAGTTTTTATATCCTTACCAATTTATACTTGTCAGCTTATTTTTGAGAGACTGGTTTAAAGTCTCTGACTATAATTGTCAATGTCGTTATTTTCCATGTAGTTCTACAAGTTTTTCGGTCATGTATTTTGGTGACCTGTTATTAGGTGATAAACATTTAGGATTGCTATGTCATCCTAATGTATATGCTCTTTATCATTATGAAATATCCTTTTTTAGCAGTGGTTACAGTTTTGCTCTGAAATCTAGTTTATTTAATATTAATACAGTCATTTTAGCTTTCTTTTAGTTAGTGCTAGCATTAGATATCTCTTTCTATCCTTTTACTTTTAATCTATTTGCATCTTTATATTTAAAGTGTGTTTCCTGTAGGCGTTATATAGTTTGGTCTTGCTCTTATATTCAATCTGACAAATGCTTCCTTATAAATCTCAGTACATAGGACATTTACATTTAATGAAATTAGTGATATGGTTAGATTTGAGTCTATTATCTTAATTATCTTATTTGTATGTTATCTGTTACATGTTATTTGTATGTATTATTATCTTAATTGTATGTTTTCTCTGTGTTCTGTCTATTCTTTGAGTTTTTTTCTCCTTTTTTCTCCCTAATTCTGTATTGCTGGAGAGTTTTTACCATAAACAGAGCCTCAAAAGGAATGAAATCTTTTTACATAATTGTGATTCTAGTCACTATTAGCAGAGGTTCATATTACCATCTTTATGAAGACATTTAATCATCCTATGTAATTATTAAGAGAGTAAATTAATTCCTTCTAAATTCTTTGCAATCCTTATTAAATTACTAAGGTACAGGTATTGATATGAAAAAAAAATTGAAATGAATTTGTTTCTGATTTCCAACAAAAGTCTAAAGAGCATGTTTTATATAACTCCTGCTGCAAACAAGTATTATATAAGAGATCTGTTGTTGATTCAAATATAAAAATTCCAAGGAACTTTGGATGAACTGAGATACAATAGCGTATGACTTTCACAGAACTTTTTAATTTTTAAGAATCCCCACAAAGTGCAAACCTATTTCAAAGCAAGTTAGAGGAAGTTGAAAGAAATATTGACATTATAAACTCCGAAAATGGAGATGTTTGGATGACTTCTGTCCTCATGGCTTATGAGTTCTTAAAATAGGAAGGCCTGTTGTCTAGATTTCACTAAGGCAAATTTGGCATCGACTTGGCCTGCCTGGAAAAGCTCTGTTGTGTTAATGTATAAAGCAGAGTTAAAGGCCTGTCTCCTTGGCATAATATGACCACATAGAGAAGGAGGCATATGGCTCTAGTTTAAATAGCTTTCTCCTCAATGAATGTTCTTGTAGCTTTGAGGTACTAGGGTTTTTCCCCCTAGCCATGCAAATATTTACATAGCATATACCTGATAATCTTTTTTAAAGGCATAGGCCACAGAGAGTTAAGAAGACATAATGTTGTATGGTATTCCTAGAACAGAAACTAATAAAAACTCTAAAATGTTTTCTTCATTGCTGGTATCCTCAGGCCTGGCCCAAGTTCTTACAAAGAGTAAGACCTTAGTAAGCATTTTTGAATGAGTAAATAAAGGTCAAACATGCCATTTTTCCTTCAGAACACTCTTCTTTGGTATTTTCTTCTAGGGACTTCTGACTACATGGTTATCATTCAATATAGGAAACATTGAACCTCAACATATAAATTATGGCCATTATCTGGGCTTGGAGCAGGAAACTCCTTTGACCCCCAATGGGAACTTGCAATCGAGTTGTGGAAACAGGACAAAAAAAGATGAGTCACAGTAAAACGTAGTAGTAGAATCAATCAGAGCTACAGATATTGAAAGAGAAAGCAGAGAGTAGGTAAGATAGAGTAGGATGTCAACATTTGGATGAGAGTGAGAATGGGAATAGAAAATATTAATTGGGAACATGTGTCTTAGAGTCCTGAAGGCAAGTTCTATGAACAAATCGGTAGTTTTGTTTCACTAGGGCTGGTGGGTTACTGTAGTGACAGTGAAATCTGAAGAGGTGTCTAAGAGTCAAATTATGAAAGACTGCGAAAGCCAATCTATGACAAGCGAGCTGTATGTGTTGGTGAAGCAAAGTTGATGTGTGAAATGGTGTAACAGAAAACAGTCTAGTGGAATTTGATAGGATGGATTGGAAGGAAGAGAAGGTAGAAGCAGGGTGACAATTAGCAGCCTTTAGCGATGGCCTCAGATATGAAGTGGTTAGAACCTGGTAGTGATGATGGGAATCAGATAAAAGGAATGATAAAAGAGTTATTAAAATAGAATATTGGCTATGGGGAAAGAGGAAATTTGAAATATTTATTCTAGTAATTCAATATTATTAGAATTCTTGTAAGTTTTTTATTAGAATGAGAACATATTTCACTAGAATTAGAAGATATGCATTTTGGAAAATGATGATAAGTTCAATTTTTGACATGTTGGGTTTTGAGGTGAAAGGTCAAAGAGGAAGAATTTTATAGCAAATTTTCTAATATCCAAGTCAAAAATTTAAATATAAGACAATGATAAACATTCAACTACATAGAACTAGCAAATAAAGTCACAAAAGTAGGTTAGATAGAGAGGGAAAAAGAGCATACGATACGTGCAGGATCACACTTAAGCAGGCAAGGACAACGTGGAGACCTTGGGGAATAGGTCAGAGAGATTACTGAAAAGCCAGGACACTTCAGTATTACGTAAAGCAAATAAGGATACCCAATTGCTGCATTGTATTTACAGTTACAGAGTGTCAAAGGAAATCAAATGAGATAAGCCATTAGATTAGTGATTAGCTGGACATTGGTAAATAAACACTGAAGAAAGATGCAAATGTTAGATTATAAACTAAGGCCTAATTAAATGCACAAAACAAACAATTGAAAACAAAATTCTTTGAATACGGATTATTGCTAATGCAAATATTCTATCTGTAGTCATATCAAAATTCACTTTGTGATGTACAGTTGTGTGAGTTTTGAAAAATGTGTTATGTTGCAGATCCACCATTACAGCATCATACAAAATAGTTTCACAGCCCTACAAACCCCATTCTTGTTCTTTACCTATTCACCCCTCTTTACTCTCCCCTCCTACTGGAAACTACTGGTCATTTCACTGCTTCTATTGTTTTGCTTTCTTCAGGACGTCATATAATTGGAATCATAAAGTATGTAGACTTTTCAGATTACTTCTTTCACTTACCAATATGAATTTAAGGTTCCTCCATACCTTTTGGTGGCTTGATAGCTCATTTATTTTTATCATTGAATAAATTCCATTGTATGGATGTACCAAAGTTTTGTTTATCCATTCAGCTATTGAAGGACACGTTGGTCACTTCTAAGTCCTGGCAACTATAATTAAAGCTGCTGGAAACATGTATGTGTGGGTTTTTTGTGTGAATATAACTTTTCAACTCAATTGGGCAAATATCTAAGAGTGTGAATGCTGGATTGTATGGTGAGACTACCTTTAGATTTATAAGAAATTACCAAACTGTCTTTCAAAGTGGCTATACTATTTTTTGCATTCTCACCAGAAGTAAATGACAGCTCCTACTGCTCTGCATTCTTGCCAGGATTTGGTATTATCAGTTTTTTGGATCTTAGTCATTCTAATAAGTGTGTAGTGGTATCCACTGTTGTTTTAATTTTCAATTTCCTAACGATGTATGAAGTTGAGCATCTTTTCATATACTTCTTTGTCATCTGTATATCTTCTTGGTTAGGTGTCTTTTCAGATCTTTTATTCATTTTTTAATTTGGTTGTTTGCTTTCTTTGTGTTGAATTTTATTATTTCTTTGTATATTTTGGATACCAATTCTTTATCAAATATATATTTTGCAAATATTTTCTCCCAGTCTTTGGCTTGTATTTTCATTCTTTTACCAGAATCTTTGGCAGAGCAAAAGTTTTTAATTTTAAAAATACCAACTTATCACATTTTTCTTTCATGGAGTGTGTTTTTGGTGTTCCATTTAAAAAAGTCATTGCCAAACCTAACATCAAATACATATTCTCTTGCTTATCTTCTAGAAATTTTATAGTTTTGCATTTTATATTTAGGTCTATTACAATACTTCAAAACTCATTACAGAATGATCATTACAGAATTAAAAGTTAAAACAACAATGAGATAACACTTTATATCTATAAGAATGCCAAAGTTCAAAACACTAATACCACCAAATGCTGGCGAGGATGTGGAGCAACGGGAACTCTCATTCATTGCTAATGGGAATACAAAATGATACAGTCACTTTGGAAGACAGTTTGGCAGTTTCTTAGAAAATTAAACGTTCTCTTACCGTATGATTCAGTGATTGTGCTCCTTGATCTTTACTCAGAGAAGTTGAAAACTTATGTCCACACAAAAGCCTCTAAACAGATGTTTAAAGTAGCTTTATCATAATAGCTAAAACCTGGAAGCAACCAAGATGCCCTTCAGAAGGGGAATGGGTAAGTAAACTGTGATACAGCCAGACAATGGAATATCATTCAGTATTAAAAAGCTGCCAACAAGTCATGAAAAGATTTGGAGGAATCTTAAACATATATTACTAAGTGAAAGAAACCAGTCTGAAAAGGCCACGTACTGTGTGATTCCAACTGTATTTCCACCTTATCTATTTTTTTCTGGGTGGGAGGATTTCTCTGCAACAAGATTGTCCACCATCATTGGAAGTGCAATCCTAAAGCATACTAAATATTCATTTAACCACTTATCAAATGTTTATTGACCACCTGCTGTGGCCCAAGCACTTTGCTATTCACTTGGTACCCAACAGTGAATAAAACACACATAGTTCCTGTTGTATTTAAGACAATACATTGAATCTGATTATAGTCTTTGCTCACTCTTTCCATTAGATACAAATGACTCAATAGTAAGTTTATATTAATATAGTAATGTAATATAGAGTAAGTTCTATATTTTTAAAGGTAAATACTATTTACCTTTGTATCAGTTATATGTGTGTGTGAGGTGTTTGGCTTCAACAAGAAAATAAAATTTTGATAAGGAAATGGTATTAACTTGTTTTGCCTTTTCTAATCAACATTTCCTTAGTGTGTGTGTTTGTATGTGTGTTTAGGAAGATTGGCCCTGAGCTAACATCTGTTGCCAATCTTCCCTTTTTTTTTTCCTCCCCAAAGACCCAGTGCATACTTGTATATCCTACTTGCAAGACATCCTAGTTCCTCCATGTGGGATGCCATCACAGCATGGCTGGATGAGTGGTGTATACATCCACACCTAGGATCCGAACCAGTGAACCCAGGGCTGCCAAAGCGCAGCACATGAGCTTAACCACTCGGCCACTGGGTTGGCCCCTCCTTAGTGTTATATATAAGTCTACCAAAGCAGAGCTAAATGTATGGCAATGTGAATTTTAAGCTGTAATAACAGTCTGAAGGAAACAATAATGTATCTGAAAAAGATGAGAAATGAACAGATAATCCTCAAAGATTTTATTCTCAGGCATCTGTTACAAGACTATACATTAGGGAATGGACCGCAATAATTCAACCCTAAAATATGGTGCCAGCTTTCTAAACCAAGGTGCTTTCTAGATACAAGGAAGCTGTTGGGGGTGATGGATATATTCATTAACTTGATTGTAGTGATGGTTTCATGGATGTGTACATATGTCGAAACTTGTCAGATTATGTGTTTTAAATAAGTGTAGCTTATTGTATGTTAATTACACTTCAAAATGCTGTTAAAAAATTTTAAAAAGTGAATTGGCATTATTCCACGCTCCCGGTTTCTTTTTCTTTTTCTTCTTAGATACTCTGTCAAAAATATACTTTTTCAAGGGGCCTGCCCTGTGGCTGAGTGGTTAAATTTGCGCATTCCATTGCAGGCGGCCCAGTGTTTCATCGGTTTGAATCCTGGGCGCGGACATGGCACTGTTCATCGAGCCACACTGGGGCGGCCTCCCACATGCCACAACTAGAAGGATCCAGAACTAAAAGTATACAACTATGTACCGGGGGGCTTTGGGGAAAAAAAGGAAAAAAATAAAATCTTTAAAAATATATATACATACTTTTTCAAAATGTAGACCAGAGGTAGAAGTAGAAACTATTTTTTTTCTCAAATCAAACTTAATTATGTCACACAGATTCTAATTTTTAACTTTAGTTTAATTAATCAGGTTGAACTAGCCAGCGAAGAAGGAGGCATATTGAAATGAAAGTACTGAATACTAGAAATATGTATATATGTAAGTTATCAGATTGTTTCAAAGCTATGTTATTGTGGTCTCTTACAAAAACAAGTCCATCTGCAGATGGGCTTGTGTACATGCATAAAATCATACAGACCAATCCTAAATTTTGAGAACTATTTGTGAGTCATTCAATAAAATCCTAACTGTAACTATAAAATATAGCTAGAGAATAGAACAGAACCATCTCCACTTGATAAAGAATATCTACAAAAAAATCTACAGTTAATATTATATTTAATGTTGGGAAACTATACATTTTTCCCTGAAGATCAGAAACAAGACAAGGATGTCCCCTCTCACCACTCCTATTCAGTATTGTGGTGAAAGTCCTAGCTAATGCAATAATAGAAGAAAAGGAAATAAAATGCATACAAATCGGGAAGGAAGACATAAGCCTGTCTTTTTTCACAAATGACATGATTGTCTATGTAGAAAATCCCAAGGAATCAACAAAAAACCTCCTGGAATTAATAAGTGATTATAGCAAGTTTGCAGGAGAATAGGCTAATATACAGTCAATTGATTTCTTACATACCAGCAATGAAAAATTGGAATTTGAAATTAAACACATAACGTCATTTACATTAGCACCACAAAAATGAAATAAGAAAATAAGTACAGAATCCATCTTAGGAAAACTATAAACTGATAAAAGAAACAAAAGAAAATCAAAATCAATTGAGAGGTATTCCATGTTCTTGGATAGGAAGACTTAATATTGCTGAGATGTCAATTCTTGCCAACGCAATCTGCTCACCATCATCTCAATCAAAATTCCAGTGAGTTGTTTTGATTCTGAAGTTTACATGGAAAGCCAAAAGACCTAGAATAGCCAACATGATGCAGAATAAGACAAAGTCAGAAGACTAATACCACCCAACTTCAAGACTTAATATAAAGCTACCATAATCAAGTGTGGTATTGGCAAAAGAAAACTAGATCAATTGATCAGAACAGACAACCATAAATAGCCTCACAAATATAGTCAATTGCTCTTTGACACAGAAGCAAAAGCAATTTAATGGAGAAAGGATAGTCTTTTCAACAAGTGGTGTTGGAACAAGTGGATGCCCACATACAAATAAAAAAAAGTTAACCTAGACATAGACCAATACTTTTCACAAAGATTAACTTAAAATGGGGCCCGGCCTGGTGGCACAGCGGTTATGTTCGCACTTTTCCCTTTGGCGACCCAAGGTTCGCTGGGTCTGATCCCAGGTGTAAACATACGCACCTCTTGTCCAGCCATGCTGTGGTAGGCATCCCACATATAAAGTATAGGAAGATGGTCATGGATGTTAGCTTAGGGCCAATTTCCTCAGAAAAAAAGAAGTGGATTGGTGGCTGATGTTAGCTCAGGGCTAATCTTCCTCAGTTTGGTGATTTCTCAAAAAGTTAAACATAGAATTACCGTATGATCTAGCAATTCTACTTCTAGATATATTCCTAGAAGAATCAATTCTAAAAGAATTGAAAACAGGTACTTAAATATTTGGATACATGTGTTTATAGTAGCACTATTTGCAAAAATCAAAAGGGGGAAACAGCTCAAATGCCCATCAATAGATGAATGAACAAATGAAAATGTGATCTTTATGTACAATGGAATATTATTCAGCCATAAAAGTGAATGAGTACTGATACATAGTACAACATAAATGAATCTTGAAAATATTATGTTAAGTGAAAGAAACCAGACACAAAATGTCATATATTGAATGATTCCATTCATATAAAATATCCAGAATAGGTAAATTCATAGAGACAGAAAACTGATGGTTCTCATGGCCTGGAGGGTGAAGGGAGTATGGGAAGTAATTGCTTAATGGTTATGGGATTTTCTTTTGGGCTGATAAAATATTTGGAACTAGACAGAATTAGTGGTTGTACGTCATTGCGAATGTACTAAGTGTCATTGGATTGTACACTTTATAAATGGTTAATTTTATTTTACACGAACTTCCCCTCAAAAAAGAAATTTTTTTAAGCACTTTTATTTGAAGACATTAGAGAGCGATCAAGGTAAGACTTGATAAGCCTCAGTCCTGAAAAGAAGGTGAACATAAATGATTCTGACATTTGGTGATTATTCTACATCAAATCCTTTGCTGATTCTAAGCATCAGCTCAGAGGCTAAAGGATTGAGCTGAATAAAGTAACTGACAGGATCAGAAGCTCAGCAAAATTTTCTATAATCTGATGGGGCTAAGAGTGAATGTGGTGTATGAGACAAAAAGCAGAGTTCTGTTTCCAATGATGAAGAGAGATTCAAAGAGTTACAACCTGGAATAAGGATGAATTAGAAATAGATCAGCCTCAAATAGACAAACTCCACTACAAATTACTTCATTCCTAATTAGATTATGGTTATGTGCTCCTACTCTAAAAGAATACCAGAAGAAAATGTGAATGCTTTCTGGAAGAGGATAAAATCATCCCCATCTCTCATAGTAATGAGTCTCTTTGTCAAGGTAATAAGAACAAAGGTGGAGGGAAGGGATGGACTTCAAGTGGAGTTAACTAAACTATCTACTATCAATTTGAGTGTGAGGGCAGGGAAGGAGTCCGAAGGAAGAGACAATTTTGACTCAGAATTATAAGTTTGGCATCTAGAAGGCTAGTAGTGGTATAAATTGAGTAGGACATAACACAGGAGGCGTAAGTTTAGGAAATGAAAGAGCTAATAAGTTTGGATGGGGATTTATTATACTACTTTGAAGTATCTGTGGATTTGTTCCAGGTGGAGATGTGTCCTGTTACAGGAAAAGTGTCTAGGAAAACAATATTTTTTATATGTCTGGACATGACTCTTAGCATTTGCCATCACTAGGCAGCCTGAATATGCATGATGTGAATGCCACCTGTTAAAGTTCATCTGAAATAGCTTTGTGGTGAAAGTCTAAAATGTACAAATAGTCATGTTGGTAATGAACTCTTCTAAGTGCACTAAAAAGAAAAGCGAATTTATAAAAGTGAAATGGAAGTGTTACTTTACATATCTGAAGTAAAATTCATCAAAGTCATAGTCAATTTTCAAAAATGTATATCTCAGTCGTTTTCTCATTCAACTGGAAATTTGATGCTACTGAAATATCAGTATATGCTGGAAATACATTCTCCTCTTCAGTTTGCAACTTTACAGAAGACAGTCTCTTCTCAATCCCTGGTTATATGCAAAGTTTTAATAATACTTGAAAACTAGGTATAAGTAAAAGACTTACATTTTCAATTGTTTGCAAGCCTTTATCTAATTTATATTTATGTGAGCACACTAAATTTTATTTTCTTTCTCTCTCTCAGCATATTTACATAAAAATTCCTTTCCAAGGATTTAAATTTTTTCCATTGCAAAAAAAATGGTTTCTGAATCAGCCCTGGGCAATATAAGGAAGCAAACAATTGATGAAAAATGATTAACACATTTAGAAACAGATAATCTAAAGTAAAATGTGCATTTTTACATTCAGTACAAACATATACCTTATAAGAATTTTATTCCTTATAGTAAAGAAAGAGTAGTAGAGACCTAAAAATAGTGTCTGTGTTGAATACACATGAAGAATGAATAAGAAAGGAGGTTGCAAAGCATTTCATAAGGGAGAAGTTTACACCCTGGTTTTTGTAGAAAAGCCAATTATTTTATCTGGGTAATCTTTAACATCTGTTGCCAATCTTCCTCTTTTTGCTTGAGGAAGATTCACTCTGAGCTAACATCTGTGCCAGTCTTCCTCTATTTTGTATGCGAGTCACTGTCACAATATGGCTGCCAACAAGTGGTGTGAGTCCCACACCCATGAACCCAGGCTGCCAAAGCAGAACTTAACCGCTTGGCCATGGGGCAGGTCTCCTCTTTTTTGTTTAATTGAACTGTATCCATTTTTAGATAAGTGATGAAAGAGGTTAAGAGCCAATCAATAGCAACTGTTCTGGAGTCTCAGTTCAGCTACTTAGATTTCAGCCCATACTTGTGTCCCCCTCTTCGAGTTTCTCTCCTTAGAGTGCAGAGCAAGACCTGTGAAACTCGGCAGAGGCCCTAAGTGAGAATCTTGAAGAGGGTCAGGTGCAAGCTTGGAAAAGACTGGCAGGGAAGGTCATTCAAGTAAATAGAGCAATGAATTCTGTAAGGAAATGTTCCTGAAAGGTGCAACAAACAAACAAAACCCACCTTGGAGCATGAGTTAAAATGCTAGCAGCAGAGCAAAACCATAACCAGAAGTTTAGAGGTATGGATGTACTATGTGGAAAAAGTAGAACATGACTCCCATATCTGATGCCGCTTGGAGTGGCTATAGATAACCCACAATGATACATTAGTATCTTCTACATGGCAATTTAATTCTGAGACAAAACTAAATAATAACATTTTATACATTTTCATCATGTCTTTTCATTCTGAAATTGTTCCCTGAATTTGATGTTGTGATAACATCTAGACTTCACTTTAATTTGTCCTGGGAAATCTGGCTGAGTGAAAATGTGTATGTGAGATGGGTTCTCCAGTTGTCAATATCGATGTACATATTTTCTGAAATAGAAAGAAGATGAAATCATTTTCCTACAAAAATTCATTATGACATGTAAGACCTGTAGCCATAACCAACTATAGTGGTATATCCTAGATTAGTAAAATTGTTCCTTTAGATGTTTCAGATAAAACTAATTAATGGGAAATGTACATTTGATTATATTTTGAAAGAACATAGGAATCATTCAAAGGATGATCACTCAAGGGATCCTTAAAATAAGGCCATTCTATTTATTTATTAAGTATGAATATTTTGTGAAATATCATTTTGACTGTGAAAGAGATCGCATTTTAGTCGGCAATTTCCGCAAATGTACTTTCCGTGTAAGGGTAAAAATACTTAACAATATGCCCAAATTCCAGGAACTGAATTTACGGACATTTTAGAAAAGGAGCTTCTGCCAGTAGCAAAAGAGAACTCATTGACTAAGGAGGTAGTAGTAATTGAAATATAGTCACCAGGTTGAAACAGGAATGGACAGCAAACATTTTTCCCAAACAAGGGGAAAACTACCTTGAAATCAGTGCAAGGCATATTATGAATCTCTAGTGGAAAGTCGGGGGTATGATACTGAAAAATAAGAAACTACATTTGAAATAAAAATATAAGCTAAAAATGTGTCAGACAAAATTATGTTTTTATAAAATATCATTTTTTATTGGTCTTATATAGCCACTAAGGCAAAATGATAAAGTACAAGTATTATGCCTTTCATATCCTCTTCTTGCCTCTTTGTTTAAATCCTCTTCCCTTTCTTGTCATGTTTCCCCTACTTATGAAAACGAATAATTTGTACATCTCTCATTTCCTGTTTTAGGAGAGAAAATGATCACTCTCAGTATATTTATAACATGGTAATCTCCTAGAAAAATTGTGTTTTCAAAGGTTATAACTCAAAGCAATAGTTTTGAAATAGAGAAATATTAAATACTTATCGAGATTAGGGAGCCAGTCTCCCCAGTTTCCATCTGTGTTCCAACATCAAAGATTTGCTAACAATTGACTTGTGATTGTCAACAGATTGTAGTTCCTTCGGCCTTATCAGATTCTCAGGGTCATAAAATATATACACCAATATTGACATCTGGAGACCCCATCTCACCTATACCTCTTCACCCAGCTAGATTTCCTAATGACAAAGTAAAGTGAAGTCTAGATGCAGTCACAATATCAAGTTCAGGGAACAGTTTTAGAATGGAAAGGCATGATGAAAGTGTATAAAATGTTATAATTTAGTATTGAGCCAGAAGATGAGAAAATGTTAACCAACTGGCATATTTTTATTTTTTGTTTTTTATACACTGTCTTGCTCCAGAAAGATTTTTAGCTAAATGGAATTTTGGAAGGAATAAAGTTGCTAAAATGAAAGAATAAATATAATAACCATAATTCCCTATCAAATAATAAGGTATGTCATTTTTTTCTAAGGGTCTTTAAGGTGAATTCAAAATATAGAGAAAAAAAGTCTAATAAAAAGCAAAAAGAAAAAATAACATTTTCTGCTATTCATAGCAGATCATTTCCTGATTATATTCTTAATATATTAAACATTCATAAAGTTTGCTTCATTCTGATTTGCAGGCATCCTGGGGCCCCCTCATTACCACAGGGGATCTGTAATACTAATTGCCCCAGGAGTAGTCAATTCTTCATCATCCTGTCATTCCATATTTAGCAATCCTGCAATGCTCTCTTTTCCTGTCATCTTGAAGATATGGTATTATTTTCTTAGAATTCTTTTCCCTTTCCTCTATTGGATGTATAGAATCTATATGCTGTTGGTATTTATCTGCACATGAAACCCTCTCTTCACATATGTAAAATGTCATGAGCTGCCAAGTGTTTACAAGGAGATTAGGAGAGGGTACCAGACAAAGTGTGAGGGTTACAGTAGAAACCAATTGAACCCTTCTCTCTTGACAAAATTCTTTCCAGTCTCCTGTCATGTGATATGGATAATATGTTTTGAGGGGAGCTAAAAATGGAAGAAGACTATTAACACTGTGCTAGGGGAAGGGGCTTTGATAACCAGGTAAGTCTAGTCAAAAACTTATATCTTTGAGACAGAGTTTAAGCATTGTATTAACTCCTTGGATACAGAAAAATGATATATCATAAATCAGATTAGTCTTTGTCTTTTTTAAAGCTAATCCAAGACATTAAAAGCCCCAGATTACTGAAAGAATTCCCTGCAACGGCTTGCTGTAATTCACAGGCAGGGATGCTCCTGATTCATACACTCCGGGAGAAGCCTGAGTAAATTCAGGGACATTTGGAATGGATTCGACCTATGGAATCAGGACCCTGGGTTATTATATCTGACCTAAACCTCCAGAGAGAATTACAATTTAAGAGAAAAAAATCTTTTATTTATCAATGAGCAAAGATAGATATTATAAATTAATAACAAAATTCAGTTTTAAGCCAAGAAACATACATAACAAATCATTGAACTCTCTAGGCAGATGATCACATAACAAGGTCTAGGTAAGAGAACAGTTCTATTCTATCATAAAAGTAATCACTCTTATTCATAGTTGGGTGAAATCCAACATTGTTTACCCTTTGTAGTCTTGTTCAATTGCATATTCTTTGCTCATGATAGTTAAAAATGGATTATAGTTGTTTGAAACTGAGTTGTTTGATATTCATTATAAGTATACATGGTAGATTAATTTTTCTATAAAATATTTAAATTATTTGTAGAAGAATTCACAATCATTGTGAAACAATACTTAATTTGTATTTAATCAAATAGAAGATGTTGAAGACAAATACCAGAAGGTTACACAGCTGTGACAGAAACAGCTATTTTAATGTTGGAAATACTGGGTTTTCTTAAGTAATCAAAGACCTGATAAAAACAACCTACTGTTGTTAGGAGCAGACCAATAACATAAGAAAACTTTGTCCTTTGAATATCACTTTTGATATTAGAACTCTTTTATTGGTGAGGAAGTTTGGCCCTGAGCTAACATTTATTGCCAATCTTCCTCTTTTTGCTTGAGGAAGATTGATGCAGAGCCAACATCTTGCCAATCTTCCTCTATTTTTATGTGGGACTCTGCCACAGCATGGCTTGATGAGCAATGTGTAGGTCTGTGCCTGGGATCTGAACCCACAAAGGCTGGGCCACTGAAGCAGAGCATGTGAACTTAATCACTATGCCACCAAGCCAGCCCGAAAACTCATTTTTTAAAAACTTAAATTAATCCATTCCAATCTTAGTCAGCTTAACCACACATAAAATTCCTTTCCCAAGATTCCTTTTCCAAAAACCTTCTGCAACTTTTTTATATTAATACAGTTTTTGTCTTAATCTCTTGTTTCCTTTTTCTAATTCTGGGATAACCAGTCATTTTACTTTCCTTACCTACTTTTCATACACAGTTGTTTCTTTTCATTCTTATTTCTTCTAAGTAGTTTTAATTATATGTTTTGATCAGATTTCTTAACCCTTAGGATCCTTCATTTCCAGTGAAAACTAAGTAAGCAATTTTGAACTGTCTTTACCCTAGCATACTGTGGATTGGCAAATTTATAAATACATTTTATAATTTCTAGAAGTATAATGTAACTGTGGGCCCTCCAGGACCAGTTCAACTGACCCCATCTTATCAACAGAGTAATTAAGAAATTGTCTTTCAGAAAATTTGAAAGTCATGTAGCCAAAGCATGTGCAAAAGAAGAAATCTTGACTTGAAATGACCATAGAACCAAAGATTCGCTTCCCCACAGAACCAAAGGACAGGGACATGACCAGAACTTAAGTGAGGGGTCCATTGTTCAGGAAGATCCAGTGTTAAAATTCCTCCCCAACTTACCATAAATGTTTAGAATCTCATCATAACTGTTTCGAACCTTGCCATAAATGCTTGAAGCCCACCAGTCAAAACCTGTCCCACCAGCATTTCTGTGTGCCAGCCTTTTCTCCCTAACCTCTTAAATTTTGCCCCAAATCCTAAATTGGGGAGACAGATCTGAGGGAACATGCCTTCTATCTCCCTTCAGATTGATCTTGCAGAGTAAACCTGGTTTCTTTTCCCAATAGCTAATGCCATAATTAACTGGCTTTTTAAATGCACATTAGGCAAGAGAGCCCCAATTTTGTGCGGTAACAAATTTTGGTGACCACGAAGGGACTAGATCCTGTGACTCCCGCTGCCTGAGGCTCTACAGTTCCTGGCAGGGTGCGTGGTCTTTTCACTGACCTTAAGCAGCCACCTAGGCAATTTCATCTAGAGGCTCTGCTGATTAGATTTCTATTTCCTGCCATGGCACCATAGGCCCCAGTGGCGCTCTTTTTCCTTTTGAGAGAAGAAACACCTCCAGGATCAGGCGTCTTTTGGGTTGTGATCTCCTTAAAATGCACCTGTGCCTAAAATTGTCTAATAACTCATCAGGACTGTGAGTTAAGAGTCCCCTTTGGGGAGATTTTTGCTGGGTTTAAGTCCCAAGGCTAGAATTGTGGTTTCAAGGGAGACAATATAAAAGGGTTACAGCTGCTGGGGTACTCAAAGGACCGAGTTAAGAGTCCCAACCTCTAGGGTAGGATCACAGAGTACCCTAGATTAGAGTTCCAGAATATTAGATTTCTGTGCCTGTTCCTGTCTATGTCTGATTTATTTGTTAAAATTGGCTGTGTGGAGGTTGAGTTTCTATGGGATCATACAAACTCTCCTTAGAAATTACCTTGTTTGTTGCAGCCACCTTGGGAAAAGCCCCCTGAAATGGGGGATAACTGTAAACAGCTGGTAAGATAACCTGGGATAGCTTAAAATTACAGTGACCACTTTGGGCTCTTTTTGAACTTTCAAGCTGGGGAATAAAGAAATCTTTAATCATTAAAGAATCAAGTGCTCCACTTTCTGGCACAATTGTTCAAAGCCTGAAGGTTCCAGAAGCTGTAAATGTTCACGAAGAATTGCAGAATCTTACCAAGCTTGTTTTGTGTCCTGAGGGCTTGGCTTGATAATCATTAGGTTGAGGGGTCCCAAAAATACCGTCGGACAAAAATGTAGTTGCACCCCATTTTGCGGTCAATTATTGTCAGACAAAAATGCGAGTTGCAGTCCCTTTGGCAGCTAAGGGTCCTACCAAACTGCTCTGAGCCTCAGGGGAATTACAGTGGCCATTAGAAGGAATGTTCCCATTAGAAAAGGTCATTTAAAAGTGCACTTTAAAGTAAAGACTTCAAAATTCCAAATAACCTTATTGAAAGTTCTGTTGCAAAAAGCTAATAGAAAATTAAATTAATAAAAATTAATAAAAGGCACCCTAAAGAAAAATATATTAGGTCATGGCTTTCCAGACACCGTATAATCCACCTTCCAAGGAGGGCCCAATATGAGCCCCTCCCAGAGTTAATGAGACTCAAAGATTTTCTGGAAAACTGCTATGTTAAAGAATGCTGGAATTGTTCAATACTGCCAGGTGTAATTACTGCTTGTCCCAGCTGAAACATGACAAGATATTTAAAAGGATTTACCTACTTACAATCAGAAATTTTGCCAAACTGGAAGCTTATATTCAGAGCTTGCTGGGATTTTTTCTTTTCCAGGCCTTCTTCCCTGCTTAAAAATAAAACTAAGCACTCAGAGAAAAAGAAGCAAATTAGAGATGATGTAGTTGGACAGGTAGATCAACGTATAATGTCATTTAAGTTATAACCCAATTTCTGAGGAATTAGGAGCAACTGTCCTTAAAAAAACCCTTGCAAGACTGGAAAAGCAGATCTAGAGGCAGTTCAGATTCCACCCATTTCCCTTATCTCAAAAAGTTTGCAAACTCTCCAGGAACTATCTAGCCCTTCACCAATTCCTATGACTGAAGGAAAAGGAAAGAAAAATGGCCATAAAAGCACTCTTACCAAAAATCTAGCATCTTGAGTGTCTTCTCCACAAATACAAGTAAAAAAGCTTAAAACAAAATTTGGATTCATAACTAGGCAGCCTTCCATTACTGTACCTGATTCATGGCAGTAATTTTAAAATAATAGCTGTGGAATCTCTATGTATGTGTGTCTGTATGTATGTTATATATGTATAATATCTAACCTCCAGATGGTATAATTTCTAAAGAGCTCTACTCAATTGGCTGAAAGTAAGCAAATAAATTATTTCTAAATGTAATAGAAACTAACCCAAATGTCTTTCAAGTTAACATGATATAAATTAATCTTTAGTAAATGAAAGCTTATTTAAGATTGTTGCGCTCATAAAAATGGACATGCCCTCAGATTTATCCACATTGGATATCATGCAGACATGCAGCCTTAATTCTGTTTATTGGTCAAATAAGCTGATTTTATCTCTGATACAAAACTGGTTAGCAAAAGTAATGACTTAAAATGATAGCCAACTTTATCTAATGTCTCATGAAGTTTTATAGGCAATCTAAATAATTGTTGGGAACAAGTAAACTAAGTAGATGTGAAAAAGATAAAAGTGTTGGGTGAAGTTTTTAAAAATAATTATGCGTTATGGCATGTATATTTAAATAACTTCCAAAATCTCATTGGTAACTTGAAACTTTGATGTTCTCCTAGGTGAAATTAAATTATAAAAAATTCATTGAATATCAAGGTCATTTTCAAATAAGATAAAATACTGAAATATTATTGTAACCATGTCTAAGGTTATCTACTTTTGACTTCTTCTTACAGAGAAACTAAAAGATGTTTGGGTCTATTAGTAAACACGTATTTTATTAAAAGATTGTACTATGAAGTAGCATGTTTCCAGAAGTTATGAAAAGTGTTTATAAATTTGCAAAGACACAGAATGCTAATGTAAAAGACAGCTCATAAGTGCTTACTTCTTACTTTTCACTAAATATAAAGGTCTCTAAGAATTAAGAATTCTAATTAATACATGTGATTAAAGCTACCAAAAATTAATAAAGAAAACATCTTTGTATGCAAGGAAAGTAAGATATATGTTCTCAGTAAAGAAGCTATAAAGAATGGAAAAATTTGGCTATGGGTTTGTTGTGTATGGCCTTTATTATGTTGAGGTAGTTTCCTTCTATGCCCATTTTGTTCAGAGTTTTTATCATAAATGGCTGTTGGATCTTGTCAAATGCCTTCTCTGCATCTATTGAGATGATCATGTGGTTTTTAATCCTCAGTTTGTTGATGTGGTGTATCACGTTGATTGATTTGCGGATGTTGAACCATCCCTATGTCCCTGGTATGAATCCCACCTGATCCTGATGTATGATTCTTTTGATGAATTGCTGAATTCTGGTTGCCAAAATTTTGTTTAGAATTTTTGCATCTATGTTCATCAGTGATATTGGCCTGTAGTTCTCTTTTTTCGTGGTGTCCTTGTCAGGTTTTGGTATCAGCGTGATGTTGGCCTCATAGAATGTGTTAGGAAGTGTTCCATCTTCCCTAATTTTTTGGAATAGCTTGAAAGGGATAGGTATTAAATCCTCTCTGAAAGTTTGGTAGAATTCCCCAGGAAAGCCATCTGGTCCTGGGGTTTTATTCTTTGGGATGTTTTTGATTGCTGTTTCAATCTTTTTCCTTGTGATTGGTCTGTTCAAATTGTCTGCCTCTTCTTGAGTGAGCTTTGGGAGATTGTAGGAGTCCAGGAATTTATCCATTTCCTCTAGGTTATCCATTCTGTTGGCATATAGTTTTTTGTAGTATTCTCTTATAATCTGTTGTATTTCTGCAGAGTCTGTTGTTATTTCTCCTCGCTCATTTCTGATTTTGTTTATTTGAGCTTTCTCCCTTTTTTTCTTTGTAAGTCTGGCTAGTGGTTTGTCAATTTTATTTATCTTCTCAAAAAACCAGCTGTTTGTCTCATTGATCCTTTCTACTGCCTTTTTCATTTCAATAGTATTTATTTCTGCTCTGATTTTTATTATTTCTCTCCTTCTGCTGACTTTGGGCTTCATTTGTTCTTTTTCTCTAGTTCAGTTAGGTGTGCTTTAAGGTTGCTTATGTGGGATTTTTCTTGTTTGTTAAGATGTGCCTGTATTGCGATGAATTTTCCTCTTAATACAGCTTTTGCTGTATCCCATATGAGTTGGTATGGCATGCTATCATTTTCATTTGTTTACAGGTATTTTTTTATTTCTTCTTTAATTTCTTCAGTGATCCATTGCTTGTTCAGTAGTGTGTTGTTTAGTTTCCACATCTTTGTGCCTTTCTCAGCTTTTTTCTTGTAATTAATTTCTAGCCTTATAGCACTATGATCTGAGAAGATGCTTGTTATTATTTCAATTTTTTTAAATTTGTAGAGGCTTGCCTTGTTTCCCAACATATGGTCTATCCTAGAGAATGTTCCATGTGCACTTGAGAAGAATGTGTATTCAGCTCCTTCAGGGTGTAGTGATCTATATATGTCTATTAAGTCCAATTGTTTTAGTTTTTCATTCAGCTCCACTATTTCCTTGTTAATTTTCTGTCTGGATGATCTGTCCATTGATGTGAGTGGGGTGTTGAGGTCCCCTACTATTATTGTGTTATTTAACATAGTACTGGAGGTCCTGGCCAGAGCAATCAGGCAAGAAAAAGGAATAAAAGGAATCCAAATAGGGAGGGAAGAAGTGAAACTCTCGCTGTTTGCAGACGATATGATCTTATATATAGAAAACCCCAAAGAATCCATTGGAAAACTGTTAGAAGTAATTAACAACTACAGCAAAGTTGCAGGGTATAAAATCAATTTGCATAAATCAGTAGCATTTCTATACTCCAGTAATGAACCAACAGAAAAAGAACTCAAGAATACAATACCATTCACAATCGCAACAAAAAGAATAAAACCTTGGGGTAAATTTAACTAAGGAAGTGAAGGAACTATATAATGAAAATTACAAGGCCTTTCTGAGAGAATTGGATGATGACATAAGGAGATGGAAAGACATTCCATGTACATGGATTGGAAGAATAAACATAGTTAAAATGTCCATTCTACCTAAAGCAATCTACAGATTCAATGCCATCCCAATCAGAATCCCAATGACATTCTTTACAGAATTAGAACAAAGAATCCTAAAATTCATATGGGGCAACAAAAGACCCCGAATTTCTAAAGCAATCCTGAGAAAAAAGAACAAAACAGGAGGCATCACAATCCCTGACTTCAAAACATACTACAAAGCTACAGTAATCAAAACAGCATGGTACTGGTACAAAAACAGGTGCACAGATCAATGGAACAGAATTGAAAGCCCAGAAATAAAACCACACATCTATGGACAGCTTATCTTTGACAAAGGAGCTGAGGGCATACAACGGAGAAAAGAAAGTCTTTTCAACAAATGGTGCTGGGAAAACTGAAAAGCCACATGTAAAAGAATGAAAATTGACCATTCTTTTTCACCATTCACCAAAATAAACTCAAAATGGATCAAAGACCTAAAGGTGAGACCTGAAACCATAAGGCTTCTGGAAGAAAACATGGGCAGTACACTCTTTGACATCAATATTAAAAGGATCTTTTCCGGACACCATGCCTTCTCAGAGAAGGGAAACAATAGAAAGAATAAACAAATGGGACTTCATCAGATTAAAGAGCTTCTTCAAGGCAAATGAAAACAGGATTGAAACAAAAAAACAACCCACTAACTGGGAAAAAATATTTGCAAGTCATATATCTGACAAAATCTGTCAAAGGCTTAATATCCTTAATATATAAAGAACTCTTGCAACTCAACCACAAAACATCAAACAACCCAATCAAAAAATGGGCTGGAGACATGAACAGACATTTCTCCAAAGAAGATATACTGATGGCCAATAGGCACATGAAAAGATGCTCATCATCGCTGATCATCAGGGAAATGCAAATCAAAACTACACTAAGATATCACCTTACACCCGTTAGAATGACAAAAACATCTAAAACTAATAGCAACAAATGTTGGAGAGGTTGCAGAGAAAAAGGAACCCTCATACACTGCTGGTGGGAATGCAAACTGGTGCAGCCACTATGGAAAACAGTATGGAGATTCCTCAAAAAACTAAAAATAGAACTACCATACGATCCAGCCATCCCACTACTGGGTATTTATCCAAAGGGCCTGAAGACAGCAATCCCAAAAGTCCTGTGCACCCCAGTGTTTATTGCAACACTGTTTACAATAGCCAAGACGTGGAAGCAACCTAAGTGCCCATCAACAGACGAATGGGTAAAGAAGATGTGGTACATATATACAATGGAATACTACTCAGCTGCAAAACAGAACAAAATCATTCCATTTGCAATAACATGGATGGACCTTGAGAGAATTATGTTAAGTGAAATAAGCCAGCGAGAGAAGGATAATCTGTGTATGACTCCACTCATGTGAGGAATTTAAAACTATGGACCAAGAACAGTTTAGCGGATACCAGGGGAAAGGTGGGGTGGGGGGTGGGCACAAAGGGTGAAGTGGTGCATCTACAACATGACTGACAAACATTAATGTACAATTGAAATTTCACAAGATTGTAACCTATCAATAACTCAATAAAAAAATATATATATATTAAATTTGGGAAAAAAGCAAAAAAAAATGGAAAAATTTTTGTTTTGTTAAGAAAGATAAATTTGTCCTAAAATACTATGAGGAAAGAAAGAATGCATGGGACAAATTCTGAATGTAAAAAGAAAGTTAAAGAAGGTTTGTGGAAGGGAAACCCTGAGTAAAGAATTTTATACATGGTCAAGTTGGCTAAGATTAAAATGAATTTAATTAAGTAAAGGAGTTTTAATATCAAAAGTAAGCTGGTGCAAAAATTGGAATTTGGTTCTCTCTCTCCCCACCCCTTTAAGGATAATTTTCTTGAACTTTTATTCTGCTCTTGATAAAGAGATTATAAATGGTTTTATTTAATTTTGAGTGAGTCTCACTTTGGTTAAATGGATAATTAAGCATTCTTTCACAATGAGCATTGTTTCCTACTTGACCACATATTTAAAACTTTTTGAAATTTTTCATGTTTCCCCAAAAATTCAAATGCTAAATGAAATCTTTCTTTTAACCTGAAAAAAAATTTTTTTTCTTTGAGAATTTTCAGAGGACCACTGAGACTACTCAAAGAAATTTGTTCTCTCTTCCTAGAAAGAGGAAGATACTAAGCTAATTAGGTTTATTTGGGATATTAAATTACATGGGAAGCATACTCAAAAAGCTGATGATAAATCTCCTTAGGCTATATTGCATTGGTGAATGTTATTAATATAAGTGTCTTTTAAAAATTGTCTAACATTCCTAATATTCTGATCTGTCCTCTCAGCCATAATTCTAGTTATTATCTTAAACTGTTATATTTCACAGAAATAGCCAGGTTTTTTCTCAATTAACATTTTTTAGTCTTTTTGTCATTTACAGGCAGTAATTGTTTTACTCTGCTTTTGCAAATATGTTTCATCTTCAGAGAGATTCATGGAAAGGACTTCATACTCTAGAATACAGGTTTCTAATAAACTTTAAGATCATAAAACTGAACTGGGAAAGAAATTACAGAACTGTAACAGAGAAACTGATGACTTCATAAAACTGCTAACAAAAGGTAAAGATCAAGAGTTGACTACACAGGACTGAATGAAATGATGAGGGTAATTATAATTTTTATGACTTTTGTTTAAAATATTGCTGGAGCCAGACTGAGTGGTTAGGTTCACGTGCTCTGCTTCAGCAGTCCAGGGTTCACCAGTTTGGATCCTGGGTGTGGACCTATGCACCAATCACAAGCCGTGCCTTGGCAGCATCCCACATAGAGCTAAATTGACCTACAATTAGCATATGCAACCATGTACTGGGGGTCTGGGGAGAAAAGAAAAAAAAAGGAGGAAGATTGGCAACATATGTCAGCTCAAGGCCAGTCTTCCTCACCAAAAAGTATACCTTACAAAAATAAAATATTGCTGATTTTAAAAAATATCTTATTTTTCCAGGTTTAATGAAAACTTTTTCTCTTAAATAATGACTTATAGCAATTTGGTAAATTATACCTTTGTAAGCAGAATTGAAACATTTATCTTTTTCTCTCTGATTCCTCCAGAATTGGAAACTCTTAGAGGGTGAATGTTCTTATTTTCACAGCAACATAGTTATTTGCATAAGTTCAGTAAGAATCTGTTATCCTTATAACAGGGCACAACTGGAAACACTGGCTATATTACCATAGCTTTTACTGGAATGTCATATTTGAGAGAAACATGCAGAGACTCAGATATGACCAAAACAGCTTTAAGGGACAAAGATTGACTTTATGAAACAAATCCACTTGGCAATACGGCCTGGTACTTTGCTTACAGGATTCCAAGCAACCTTTCCAGATGAGTGAAGAAGGTCACTTCCCTGGCAGGTACAAAGAACCTCAGGATATTTTGGGGAACCTCAAGAGAAGAAAGGAATCCACTTGTAGGAGGAATCTGATGACAAGCCCTTGCCTCAAGAGGCCTTTAAAGTTCAATCTGAGATTCCTTTTAAAACATTCCAGCAAAATAGATTTGAAAGAGCATATATGATCAATGGCTATTCTTGCTGTACTTGTGTAAATAATTGAGCCAAGTTTATTGAAACTAAGCATCTTTTGCTAATCAGTTAGTCTTAATTTGGCTATCTTTCGTAAAAATGAGGTGATTTTAGAGAGAAAAATTATGTTTCAATGAAAACTATAGTACACATTCATAGATATTAGATTCTAGCTCTGTTAATTGTCTTTCAGGTTTTTGTTTTCTATCTGTAAACTGGACTGGCTCCTGAAGTCTTCTAGTCTCCTGAAATATCTGGCTACAAATCTCCAAACTAACGTTTTAAATTTTTTTCTATCATTCATTTGGAACCATTGAGAACTGAACCTGGTATCTTTACTGAAGCCCTGCAGACTGAAGCTGGACAGCTTGACATAAACTTAAGAGAGATTTATGCCTGTTGCTGTATAAGCCACTCAGAAAGATACCTGAACACCTTATGAGATAATCAGAGACATTTCAAACTGCAAAAGATGCTTTCACCCTGACATCTATAAATCTTCTCGACTGGCTTCCCCCTGGGCTCAGAAACTGGTTTATAATTGTTCCAACCATTAACCTTGTTTTATTTTTGTTTCTCTGGCAATGTTTCTTATTAATACATGCTTAGTTGCTTCCACAATATAACTCTAAATTTGGGAGCCCACCTGCATCATCATCTAACCAAGATACTGGTTCAATGAGATGGAACAACCTATACCCCTTAGCATCAGGAAGAAGCTAGAGCAATCATCACCCTATATCCCTCATGATTGAAGAATGAACAACAAAAAGGGGGAGTTTTTAACCATGGCCCTCCATGACCAGTTCAACTGACCTCATCCTATCAATAGAATAATTAAGAAATTTTCTTTCAGAAAATTTGCAAAGTCATGTAGCCAAAGCATGAGAGGCAGAAGAAATGTTGACCTGAAATCATTGCAGAACCAAAGATTCTCTTCCATACAGAAACAAAGGACTGGGGCATGACTGGAATTTAAAAGTTGGACTCTTATCAGAAGCAAGGGGGTCTATCATTCAGGAAGAGCTGGTGCTAAAATTCCTTCCCCACCTTACCATAAATGTTTGGACGCTCATCATACATGTTTAGAACCTCATCATAAATATTTAGATCCTTACCATAAATGCTCAAAGCCCATCAATTAAAGCATGTCCTATCAGCCTTTCCATATGCCAGCCTGTTATCCTTAACCTCTTAAAATTTGCCACAAAGCCTGAATCAAGGAGACAGCTCTGATGGCACACACACCCCTGGCTCCCTGCTGATGAATCTCACAGAGTAAATCTGGTTTCTTTTCCAAAAGCAGATGCTATAATTGGCTTTTTTTTATGTGCATCAGGCAAGAAACCCCCAATTTTATGTGGTAACTTATATTCTTCCTCATGTTAAATTTTCCAATGTGGCACAAAATACATTTATTACTAGACCCAACAACCTTTGGTTCCTCTATAAAAGGAAGCCAAAAGTGAGCAAACCTGAATTCAGTAATTAACATTTCAATATTTTATCTTATTTGGGAATGATTTAGATATCCAATGAATATTTATCACTTAACTTATAACTGCAAGGTTTCAACTTGTGAAAAAGATTTTGGAAACTATTTTTAAGTGGACATTCCATAAAGCAGAATTATTATTGAAAAGTTTATTTATAAAGTTTTATCTTACTTACAATCTATTTAACTTACTTCTTCTTAACAATATGTTTAGATTACTCATAAAAATTTATGAGATATTAAATAGCTAGCCATCACTTTAAGTTCTCTTTCTTGCTGACAAATTCTATAACAGAGATAACATAAGCTTATTTACTTTTAGTAAACCTGATAGGAAAAGTGATCTTTGTTTCTAGAGCTGCATTTCTGTTCTTACAAAGACTCGATTTGTAAGACAAGTACAATTTTCTTTAATTACTCAAAGAATTGGGTTGCAAACAGAGTGATATCAAGGTTGACCCATCCATCTAACCACATTATCCTCAAATTTCTTCTTTACATAAGGGAGAAGACCTTCAAATAAGATGGAAATCAAAAGATTCCTGTGTTTTAGATTTAGAACTGTGTGTCTTTGAAATATTTCATTAAATTCTTACACAAAGGCTTCAGAATATTTTTCTTTCCCTCTAGGTACAGAGTTACATATTAGCTTAGTGGAGAAGTCCTAAAAAATTTCCAATTAGGCTCTAAATATCAGCTTCCAATCTGGCTAACTTCTGACCACAGAGTTACTTAAAAAATATCCTTTCAAATACCTTGTCAGGTTTCAGCTGGGACAAACAGTAAATACCCCTGGCAGTATTGACTAATCCCATGGATGCAAGAGGCATCCCTCAAGAGGGTACAAATGATACTACCCTCCCAAGATCCAGAACCACTCTCAAAGATAACCAAAAGAAAAAATGACTTAGACAATCTCACTGAGATCTGGCAGCAGTCCATAGGACCCTGGCCACAGATGGAGTGCAACTCACATTTCTGTCTAGCCATATTTTTAAAGCCCCCAACCTGTTGGTTGATCTGCCTACACACACAAGAATCTGTGTGCCCCCATCAAGCAGAAAGCCAACTCCAGTTCTTAGGACACAAAACGAGACAAAACAAAGAGGCAATAACTGTCCCTGGGAGAGAAAGGATCAACAACCAAGTGGTACCTGAAAGCAAATTCCCAAGTTACAGTTCAAAGACCTAAGTCTTTCAAATGTATTTTGCCTGCCAGTCTGAAAAGAAGGAACACTGTGAAAGGTTACTTTCCTCTCTCAAGTAGGCATTACAGATAGAGATCCAGGAGAATGGGATTTGGTAAGAACTCTCACCCTTTGTTGGCTTCTGCTAGTTTTCCCAAAATGCCACCTGCAGGCTCTGGAGCAAGTGAGGTGGCCCAGTGGGTCACATCCTGGTCAGCAGAAACTGTAGACGCAGAAAAATAAATTTCCCTCTACCCTTTATACTGACTTTTTTGGCTGAGATCCCTTTTTTCCTAGGGCACCTCGTACCTGGAGAAAATTATCTGGGTTAAAAGTTTTCCACTGTCCTCCATAATTCGAGATTCTCTTTGGCAAGGTTAAACTACTCGTTCAGCCTTAAAACAAAAGTTTACTCACTTGAGGCCTCACGCCAGACCACACCGGACCCAGTCTGGCTTAAGTCAAATCCAATCTGACCCTAGACTCAGTTTGGTTTCTGAGTCAGACTCATTTTGACCCTGGACTCAGTCTGATTTCTGAGTCAAACCCTGTCTGACTCTGGCCAGTTTCTGAATCCAGTCTGGAAAAAGAATTGCTCAAATAAAGTCTGAAAGCTCATAACACAAAACCTGTAGAGCTAGGTACGCACTCACTACCTCCAGAGGCAGCAAGAAAGCAGTAAGCTCAAAGAGCTCAACAAGTACATGTTCCTGCTTCCTCGTTGCTCCTGGGGGCCATTGGGTATCTCCTTCAGTTCTCTCTTCTGAGCCCAGAACTGTTAAAAAGTAAACTGAAGCATATTACAATTTTTAAGAGTTTATTTGAGCAAAATTCAATTCAAATCAGGCAGCATCCAATCTAGTAGATGGAAAAGAGCTCCGAGGAGCTGTGTAAAACAAAAGACTTTTATAGGCAGAAGAGAGCAGGAACAAAGTTGTATAAGGCAAAACAGTGGGCAGGTTATTGCAAAGTTACTTTCCTTTAGGGGATGGCAGGGATCTATTAGGCGGATTACCTAATCGGTGCCCCTCAGGAGATTCCTGATAGACTGGTTTCTGAGAGAGCCAAAAGTGAAATTAAATTAATGCTCAGTTTGGTGATGTGGGGCTTACCATAAGTGAGTGCATTTTTACTTTGCTTTCTCTTCTTCTCTGTAAGTCTCTCCTCAAGCTCCTCTCAGTGGACTGCTCCTAACTACTTCCAGTTCGATGTTGCCCAATTTGATCACTTTTGCTCAAATAAACTCTTAAAATTCTTAATATGCTTAGTTTATCTTTTAACAGCTCCAAATTACTTTTTTATTGGTTTCTATATTCTCCTTTGATATTTAAGCCTCCAGTTCTGTTCCTAGCCCTGTGTCTGGCGGTAATAACTTTCCAAGTCTTATTTGATAATTCTAATCCATTGTGGGATGAGAAACAAGATAACTGAGCCAGCTGGAATTGGATACAAGAATAAGTCTTCTGCTTTAAATCTCTTGGCTTTAACAGACCCACCAGATTCATGATGAAGGAGGGGCCTTTGAAACTTCCTGTTTGTGGCCCTGTTTGCCTCTGGCTACAGTGACTGAAATTTTAGCTGAGACCAAGTGGTCTGCAAATTACAATATTTTGCTATGCTAATAACATTTCCTTTGGATTAGATGGGTTAATAAGGGAATCCTTCTACCTAATAATACTTGTTTTGGGAAGAGGCTATTTTTAGAGTGGTCAAAACATAGGGTTTTGAGTCCAACAGACTTGACTATAATCTCCAACTCTTCCATTTAGTGGCATGTGAGTTTAGGCAAGATACATCAATTTACTGAGCTTCAGTGATCTCATCTGTAGCCTAGGACAATACTGGGCTCATAGTGACAGAGCTGCTGTAAAGATTAAACAACATAATGTGCTAACCATATTGCAAATAGCAAATAGGTCACACACACTAAGCAATAACAAAGTTGGATTCTCACGATGGTAATGAAGACTTTTTATTGTAGTAGACATATCTATACTCACACTTTAAAATTTGTCTCTGAGAGGTTTTTCTACCTTGCTTTGCATGAGTTAGCACAGTATCAAATGAATACTATTATAAGTCTGTGGTTTTAAACTGTGAAAGCTTATAATATTTCTATTTAATTGACATATTTGAAGAAAATAAATTTGTCATTTTGCCCTTTAGGGAGCTAAACAAATTCCTTGAGGCCTATTTACTCTGATAATAAAATGGGTTCTACTTAATAATGATGCAAAACTGATTTTGACTAATTTTGCAAAATCAATTTATGAATTTTGGAATTAGTATTTATGCTTTCCGGCTTACTCTTTCTCCTTCATGGACTTTTCAGAAAAAAGTGTAATTGGCAAGATATTTTAGTGAGAAAATGTATAACTTTGAGATAGCCTATGTCCTTGATTTAAAGTCAAGCTTTACTCCATTGTTGATGGTGGAAGTAGCTTGAAAGTTTTACAACTTTGCTATGCAATCTGACCTTTGCAACACCCCCAAAATGGAATGCTTATATGCCATGCTTAAATTCCATTTTGCAATATGGTATGCCATTCTTTTTTGACGTTGCATAGTCATTTTAGACAATTGTAAGCTTGACACCTGATTTCACTTTAACCACACCTGCCCAGAGAATAATTAGCAGTCCATTTTTAAAAAAAGGACTTCCATACTGCACAGATGGCATTCCTCATACCAGACAAGCAACGATGTATGTTTGGAAATCAGCCAAACTGTCTGCAAAAAATTGTCAGAATTTCAAGACAGGCATCTGAGCAGAAAGAACATTTTCCCTTTTCTCTCAAATCATAAATGAACATCCGTTGAAGCCTATTTTCCTTAACTTTTCCTTCTATTTATTCTCATCTGACTTGGTATATCATTAGTGCAATTTCAAAGAGTATAATCAATTTTTTGTTTTGGCTGTGACACCCTTATACTGCTCATTAAAAAAATGTTTCTACATTTTACTACTAATTGAGATTTACAGGTATTTCTTGCAATGGATCTCATGTCATTTCATTCCTGTGTTAATTCAACAAATATTTACTGATTGCTACAACCTATCAAGCTCAGGTAAGTGTTTATGATTGTGCAAATTATACATTGCATTCCTCCAGGGAGTGTCATTCACTTCACAGTTTCCATATAGTTTTACAGTGATCACTACGGTCACCAGGAGTGGCATTCTAACATTTTGAGACAAGAGGCCTCTTTTCTAATGCACACATTCAAGACATAGCCTGGTGGTGGGGCTTCCAGGTACCGTTCAAGCTGCCAGAGACATAGCAATAAACACAACAGAATCCCAGCTCGCATGAAGCCTATAATCCAGAAGGGGAAGAAATCAGCAGATACTTACCTAATGGCTAAGAAGAAAAACAGTATAACTTAAAAGGATAGAATGTGACAGTTGGTGCCATTTTATTTAAGAATATTGGGGGAATGAGGAAGCGGAGACCTAAAGGAAATGAGGGAATAAGTCCAAAACGTATGTGGTGGAAGAGCATTCCAGGAAGAAAGGAGAGGAGTGAACTCAGCGTGGTCAAGGGAAGGCAGGAAGCCAAGAGTGGTTGGAGTTGAGGTCGTGCTTGCAAAGTGTTGGCAGACAAGAGAAGTCACCAGTTTGTGGCCAGATAGGACCGTCTTGAGGCCCAGGTAAGTGTTCTGGTTTCTATTCTAAGCCGTTGAAGTGTTTTGTGCAAAGGAAGGATATGATCTGATTTGCCTTTTTGAAATGTCCTCAAATGTTTCATTATGGACTACAGCTTTCATTTAAAATTTTACATTTTCAAAAGTTACCATGAATCATTTAATAATCCGATTTGCATTTTAAAGGGCCCACTCTGGCTGCAGCGTGGAGAATTGATTACCACAGAAGAAGGATAGAAACAAGGGGGACAGCTATTTCCATGTGAGAAATTTTCCAAGATAGTTTGTAAGTGACTTCAGTACAGGAGCACTGCATTTTTCTGTCCTCCTACTCTGGGAACTACCTAGAACTTCAAATACTGTACAGAAAAAATTCACTGTTTCATATGGTATTATTAGTGAAGCAATTTTTTTTAAATTGCAGATGACCTTTCTTTAACTTTGAACATGGTCATCAAAATTATTTTGAACATCCTTAAAAAGTCACTTTTCAATTGTTTTATAATTGATTACTGATTAGAAAGAATGACACAGGAAACTCACAGGTGTACTCAAATTTTGAAAAGAATTACTTACAAGAAACAAGTCTTCTGCGTGATCCAACAAAATTCCATGTAATAGTATAAAATTCTTTTAAAAAATATGTATTTTCAAGGTAAGAAATAATAAAATAATTAGTGATCAAAATTAATTTCAAAATATGGAGCTTAAATGGTCAGACTTGTTATTGGTTTTGCCACATTACCTTGAAAATCTACTGGTAGAAATATAATGATAGTGGAACACACAGAAATGATGGGTCATAAATGTCAGCCAGCCCTTGTCAAGTGCTCCCTCTCTTAAAGGAACAAGGAACTCCAGGTGCAGCTTCAGCTGCCCCTACCCAGCACTCGGGGGATATAAATGAATTTCTGTATTGACCAAATAGAAATGGACTGAAAAATTACACAGAAATGCTGAATACACGTCATTCCAAAGGTGCTTTAAGATTAAGGAATATGCTAACATAAATCAATAACACAGTAAATAGAATGATGATGGAGGAGAGCATGATATGTAATTAGTACATTAATGTTGACTGAATGAGTGAATTGAATTGAATTGAATTAAATATTAACCAAATATTGACTAAGGTAACCTGGAAATTTAAGGTAAAATTATTTTGAACAGGTTTCTTGATTTACTAATTCTGTAATATCAGAATGTCATGTATATTTCTCCATAAGGGTGTCCTGTAATAATTTAAATCCTGTCATTAGGTTTAATGTGTGCTTTAAAAAAATTCAGAAACTAAAGTATTAATGAAGAATGAGAAGTGATTTTTTATTTGTTTTCTATTTGCCTTTTGAAAGCATTGAGAAAATTTTAATAAATAATTATTTTTATTAGCACCAGCATGAATAATATTGACATTCGCACAAGATCTTTATTACATCTGGAGTCAGTTTTGATTGCTCTTTTAAGAAATGAAAGACCAAGAAAAATTTTGCCCTAAAATACCTGTTTCTCTTTCTTTCTAAGGCATGATGCTTTTGTTAAAATGTTCAGTTCACACTCGCTGCTCCTCCCTGTCTATTTCTACTGCAATCGAAGAAAGTTTACTACAATGGTACTTTTAAAGGTATATTTTTGTCTTTGCAACTGTATCATCCAGTGTCTTATCAGTGGCACATGTGACTTGCTTGGAAAACATGGCTAGTAACTTCTAGAAGAAATTTAGTTTGTAAAGTTGAAAGCATTAGAGGGGCCAGCCCAGTGGTGTAGTAGTTAAGTTCCCACCCTCTGCTTTGGCAGCCTGGAGTTTGCAGGTTTGAATGCTGGGTGGTGACCTACACACCGATGGGATTATCAAGACATGCTGTGGTGGCATCTCACATAAAATAGAGGAAGATTGACACAGATGTTAGCTCATGGCCAATCTTCCTCACATGAACAAAAAAGTTGCAATTGTTAAAAATTACTTGTCATTGTGGATAGATAGTTTTATTTTTGCTGGTTTTGTTTTTCTAGAAAAAAAAGAAAGGCTAGTCATTCTACATTTTTGTGAGTATACTACTACCAGTAGAGGGAGAAAATATATTTTAATGGAGACATCAAAGTTTGTGTTGTTGCTGTTTTCCTCAAACCAAAAGACCCCCAAAAAATTAATAATAATTATATTTGTTAGTATTAAAACATCACATGCATCGTATCCTCTTATTAAGTCACATAATGTAAATATTTAGTATTTAGAATCTATGTCTTAATAAAGATGAAAACACTAACTGTGCATAAATAAAATATGGATTCATTCAGTCTATTGCTTTATATAACAAAGGAGTCAGGAAAATATGAATTTTTTGATTTGTTCAATTTCTTATGCTAATTACCTATCGCTTTTTAAAAAAAATCTACTCTGGAAAATAACTCTACTGACAAGTGAAGCTATAATACTTGTACATCCATACTGAACTTCAACAAAGTGCTTTATTAGATTTTATCAAAGTAGTAAAATTGAGAAGTTTTAATTTTATAATTTTCAAAGTGTGTAATATAATGTAAGATAAATTGTTGACACACTTAATATGTATCAAGCTCTTACCAATTCATAAGAAAACCAAACATATGAAATGAAGAAAAAATTCTAAGGATATGATCAGTGGTTTAAAAAATATAATTATCAATAAACACAATAAGATGTTCAAATTCATTATAAATTAAATAAGTGAAAATTAAAATATGATTTTCAAAACAATTAAAAAGATTTCTAGGGGCTGGCCCTGTGGCATAGTGGTTGAGTTCGGTATGCTCTGCTTTGGCAGCCCAGGTTTGTGGGTTCAGATCCTTGATGTGGACCTACGCCACTCATCAGCCACATTGTGGTGATGACCCACATGTAAAATGGAGGAAAATTGGCAACAGATGTTAACTCAGGGCTAATCTTTCTCAACAAAAGAAAGAATTTTAATGGTTAATATCGCCATATATATAGTAAAATAGGCATTGGTAGGAGTGTAAATTGGTATCTTTAGATGGGAAATTGGCAATGTGTCCCAAAATCCTAACTATGAGCAAACCTCCTTGTCCCAAATAATCTACTTCCTACAAAATCCCCCCATGGGAAAAATTAGAGTTTTCAAAGAAGAATGTAAAAAGTAGTTCATTTCAATATTGTTTAAGGAGAACTTGAGGGAAGGCATAAAAACCCAATAATAGGAGATTTATTATATAGTAATTACTACATCCATACAAGGGAATATTATTTAGCTATTAAATGTGCTTATATTATTAAGCACAAAACAAAAAAAGAATCTTAGAGAGAAGCTTGTATGCTATGTTTCAGCTATTACTCAAAATATACATTTATACTGACATTTTATAAAATTTTATGTAAATAAAAAAGTTTCCCTTACCCATTAATATACCTAGAACAAATAGAAAGCACTTCTCCTAAAGAAATATCTGAATATGATTTAACATATTGCTAACAAGGATACCTAAATCTACTTAAAGAGGCTTGTATGATCTCTATGTAAGTAACCCATTTTAGTAGTTGGCGTAACTAAAGATCCTGATAGAACCTTCACGGGGCTAACAGATAAGAGTATGGTCATGATTAAGCACCTTTTCGTTTAATCAATCTGAACTGTGGTCTGTTGTCAAATTGAATATTCTAACAAGACACAATTCCTTATAAGCATTCTGATTTTTATCCTCATAAATTATATAACATTTAGTAAATATTTTATGTCAGATACAGATGATAGATTTTGTCCATCATCATTATTTGATGTCAGCTAGAGTTGCATCTCTCCACCAAGCAGAAATTTGCCAAATTGTCTGGTGGGTCAGAGGCAAACTCAAAAAGAATATCTGGTGAATTATTCTAAAAGAAATTAAGCTAATGTGACTTTTATAAAATTTGTAATGTCATGAGCCAATTTTTCTATTGAATAATCCAAGAAGTATTTTTATATCCTATCTCAGATAACATGCTCTATATCCACTTTTTCAATTTTTTTTAACATAAAAACATTCACTATAAACGTGAGGTCATGAAAAATTAATGTATTCCAATGTTGGCAAATCCAGAGAAAATTGAGCTCTGCCCTAAATAAAGTGAAATCCAAGCACATAATTTACCTGGGATTAGAAGTTTGGCTTCAAATATATAGTGTGGATCTAATATTTCACCAAATTGGGCAAGTAATGAAATATTTTCAAAATTAATATTTGAACTAAACACAAAAAATGGAAAAATATTTAATGTTTTCATTAATTCTATTAATATCACACATATGCAAAAACGCATGTACGTTTAAATTACTTTAGGATAATGTAATTGTTCCTAAACCTTGAGATATATTTTTCATTTAAAGCAAATACATGTTTACATTGGTGCATTTAGTTCATAAAGGCAGAAATATAAAGGACAGCCTGAACTTGATATTACTATATACTCAAATAGCTGTATCACCCCCTACATGAAGTGGATGTGACAATAATTTATACTTGCAAATTCATTCTCGTTTGAAAATTGTTTCGGAAAACCATTTTTAACAAAAGTAAACAATATTTTAATAGGGGTTTACTGAGTTGGCTGAATACATTGTGATGAAACAGCATTTTTCTTGATTTTTACTTGACCATGGTTTGAAACTGGACTTGAAGGAAAGTTAGCTACTAAGGTGAAAAATAAGATATAAAAGAAAAAATATGTTTACTCTCTTAAATGTGCTCTCAATATGTTTAATCATTTTAAATGTCAAATGAGAGTATTGTAAAAATGTATGATAATAGAGAATTACCTAGATGAAGAAGAGCCATATTTAAATCCTGAAGTACATATTTTAGTGGTTTTCAGAGTTTGGTGTAGCAATCTTTGGGGTTGGGAACACTTTTGTTCCTTTGTCATCTACTTTTAGCATTATTTACAGAACTGAAAGCAGAAATGTTGAGGTACCTAAGAGAAGGACTGTTCTTCAGTATGCTGGGTCAGGCTTAGGTAGGAAATATGAAAACATAACCCAAAAAAAGCTTTTATAACAGTATTTGTAGATCAAGCCTGTAGATTTCTAATGTTCATTAGATTTGGAATGTTTAGAATATCAAGCTAAATGCTAACTTCTCAGTATCTCTGAATTTATTTTTATTTATAGCTTGCTTTTTACTGAAAGAATGCAACAAAAGGAGAAAATACAGTTGTTCAAATGGCTCAAAGAACTACACCAATTAAATATATAATATTGTATTTGATAGTTTAAACATTGCATTGTAATCTAGATACCATTTACCTCAAATATTAGCTGAATTATTTTAATATTTGTATTAGAAAATAGGTCATAGCATAAGTGACATTCTTAAAAATCACCAGCCTAAATATATTTAAAAATTAAGATGAAAACATTTTACAGTAAACCTTTCTAGTCACTAATTTAGGATAATCTATTGTCTTGTTACTGATTTTATTTCATCTCTATAGCTTCCTCTAAACTTCTCTAGGAAGAAAATAAGCATTTGCCATTATAAATATGCCAGTAATATTTTTTAAATGTTCTTGCATTAAAAACATAAAATATTTATTTTTATAGTTTACTTTGTATTTCTGCCTTCTAATCTCATACTATTACCTTAAGGAAAACTTTATTTAATTTCACAAGGTATTCCCACATTTATTTTATGTAATGTCTTTCAAGAGTGTACTAAAACTGTGGTTGGGATTATGTTAAGTGCATTTAGTTCATTTAAAAAAAACAGAAATGGCAAACTTAGGTCTTAGTTCTCTGAAAGGGAAAATATAGACTGACAACTCTAGGTAAATATGGGAAGTCAGAGGTAATTGGGGTCATCTTAATTATGTTTAAAATATGTGGATCAGCTTTTGGAAAAACTTTGTAGTGTTCATCCCTCTGAATCCTGCTGGAAAAATCACTCTAACCATGATTCCATACTATTTTCAGAGAAAGGTACTTTTATGCTATTATAAATTTCCACAGAGCTACAAGGTCTCAGACAGAATTACACGAAAAGGGCATTCTGTGAAAAGATACCATGGCAAGCCAGGATCCCAGTGGAGAATAAAAACAAGTAAGAGTTTTCTTTAGATTTTGTCATTTCTGGAGAAAATTAAACCCAATAGTGTGGAAGACTATCTTAAGTTTTCTTACAGGATTTTAATTCTGGAAGGATATTGAGGTATTATCTAGGAAAGCTATACACCACTTTTAAGATAGGAGAATACTAAAATACTCTAAAAAGACAGCAGTTTCTCCTAATTAAAATTAATCTAGCCTGCTTGTTTACTCATCAATGTGTCATCATTGTGCTAATGTGTTCCAGTATCTTATATGGTGGATCACTTCAATCCATTGTGAATAAAATGATGCCCCCTTTTTGTTAGTCAGTGGCCTGTCCTGTCTGGTGATTCTTCATGTTCTCTGGAGTCCAATTTCATTACATCATTTTTAGAATAGCTCATAATTCTCTAATAAAGGCATGGTCCACTATTAAATACCTCACATTTCCTAAATGTCATATCTATTCAGAATCACTTTTTCCTACTTCATTTATCATACTAAATTGAAATTCTTATATCTTTCTACTTGGCCACAACCTTAGCTCTCTCTTTGGCTACTCCTAAGTGGTCTTTCCTCTTATTTCTGGAAATTATTTTCCTGCCAAAATGAATTATCCTCCAGTTGGTCCCTATTGAACTCAATTCGATTTGTATCTTCCCACTTCTCCAATTTGTCAAGATGTTTTGAATTTAAATCCTACAATAAGGGAGTCAGTCCACCCAAGTAGATGTCATCAGTACAAATATATTTTATAGTCATTCAAGTGATTGATAAAAGAGTGTTTGTTTTATGCCTGAAGATGTCAGTCTGAATGGTCTTCCCCAAAGTTAATATAGAAATATTGTTAACTGCTGTGATAAAATTTATTACACAAAGGGAAAAATGTAATATAAGCAATCTAATTATTTCTTCTATTTCTTGAATAGTGTCTATATATCATGCTAGACTACATAAATTATAATCAGTTGAACCTATTTTTTGTCAATCTCACCATTCTAAAGCCAATGAAAACAATTAATGAGGTTTTTGGAAATTTTTACTGATTGGTTCTCTCTATTTGTATTTCTAATTAATTAGAGGGTTAGGAACAGATGCTAGTTATTTCCAAACATTTCTGGTTAAAATATGGAACAAGTGAAAAACAGTGTTATGAAGTTATAAGTGCAACTTACACGTCCAATGCATGTGCAATTATGCATGGTAAAAAATAGAGTAAATTAATATAGTCCTTGACTTCTTATGTTGGTAATGTCCATCAAGACTGAGAATTCTGATTAGCTTCTTTATTTTCACACCAAAAACTCTGGATATTTTGACTTAGAAACAATTATTGAATTAATTCATATCTATTACACATAAGTTTAAAAGTGTATGACTGTTTTATCTCATTGTAGTGAATAATATTACTTTTTCTCCTACTTTTATCTTTGACTTCATAAAACACACAAAGAAATCCATTTGGCATATTCTTCAAATCAGAAAAATGGCTTAATATATACCTATCTCATTACTCTTTGATTACCCAAGGATTGATTTTTTTCATAATAAAAATTTTCAGAAATTAAAAAAAAGAAGATGATTCATTAATTATCATCTAGATTTATACAAGTGCAGATGAATTTGGGACTTTCGTAACTGTTTATATTAAATCCTGTAAAATTTAGGAAATCACAATAGGGAGACCAAAATTATTTACAAAGGAACATTTATTAAACACTTTTTTCTTTTTACAAAATACAAAGATTGTTGTTCTGCATGAATACATCATATATAAAAAATAATGTGTTTTCATTGAATTTAATTTGAAGACATTTAGAATTTTATCTTCTACCAACTTCAGGAATCAATTTGGCTTTGCAACTTGTTTAACACCATTGCCCATTGGGGGAAATCTTTCTCTTGTTAATTAAATCATATTCATAACAGCTAACATTTTATAGAAAAAAATCAGACAATGTCTGTCATACAAAGCTCTTTCTGCAAGGTAACTGATTTGCCTATGATCCTAAATTTCTTTCAAGCTATAAGATAGGAAGAATTGAGGAGCTAGTTAAGTTTTATAATAATGTATTAGCAGCAGTTGATAGAAAATGCAACATAAGATTTGTTTTGTCTGTGGTACAAGAATATGTCCTATCAGACTCTAATGTATTTTTCTCTACTTGAACACAAATAAGCATGTGCTGATTGTTTCTGGGATGACAAAACGTATAAAAAGACAAGAAGCTGGTTCTGGTTGTCATCGTGAGTGCCTATTTTCATCAGCTAATATGAATGCATTGCTAAACTTAGTGAAGACAGGAAAATGACTTAAGGATAATATATACAGAGTTAAAATACATTTTTTTTATCCACTTATGAGTGATTTCAGGCACTGTGGCTGTTCAGGATAAAATGTTTCATGGTTTATTCTCGATAGCAATTTAATTGTCAGTGCAAGCAAAAGCAAATACCTGCCCACTGTTATACACATGACCTCGTACATCTGGAATGTTCAAAACAAGTTCATCTTCTGCATCTTCATTTTGGAGGCATCTTGAATAAGAATGTCTCACAGTTTGCTCTTGATAGCAATCTAATTTTCAGTGCAAGCAAAAGCAAACACATACCTGCTCACTGGCATAGACATGACCAACACAGCTGGAATATTCAAAGCAAGTTCACCTTCTCCATCTTCACTGTGGAATTATCTTTAATAAGTGGCACTTAGTGTAAACCCTCTATAAATCATGAAAAACAGACTCCAGAGGCCTGAAATTAATAATATTAAAAATCACTGTCATAGTCATCCCTCTGTGTAAACGATGTTTGAGTAAGGCTTGCCATCACCACATTTCTTTCCTGAGAATGGAGCTGATCCTCTCTGAATATCATAAGTGCGCATGCTCTGAGCTGTGGTCACTGTCATGGCTGTCTTCATTTGCTAGAGAGTCCCCTGTTGGCTGGAGTGTGGCTGCACCGATTCCCGAAAGCTCGGAAGGGAGAAGTGTTCCTTTTTTCACATTCACCAGTTCCTTTTCTCGAGCTGCTGCTCCTTGCTGCCCCCCTTTGACTCTCTTCCACTTCATTCGCCTGTTCTGGAACCAAACTTTCACCTTTAACAAAGAAAAGGAACAAACAAACAAACAAACAAAAGAAAGAAAATTAAATGGACATTTTCCCCCCTTTTTTTGTCAATGAAAAAATAGCTTATCAAAGGCTTATGCAAGGACACTACGAAGGAGTGAATAAGAAAATAATCAACATTAAATTTAATCAGGTCCCATAGTCATGATAATAATTTTTAAACTTTCAGAAGGTGCGTCCAAAGTCTTATATTTCTTATTGTACGACATACAATACAAAAATATAGACGTGAAAGAACTCTATCATTTCGGGTTTCTCAAAGGTGTTTGGCTTCATAAAGCGTTTCTACAAATTAGAGCTAACATTTTAGTAATTGTCTTGGTCGAACATTTTCTCCCCCCAAGTTCTTTGACTTGAAATCTAACTGTCAGTTCTTGAACCAATTTAAAGCACACTCAGGGAGCTGCTCAGGAAGCTGTATCTGAAAGATGATTCTGTGCCACTGAAGTCCACAACTGCATTCACCAAGCTTTATTCAACCATCACACCTCAGAGTGAGTCCGTCTTCTTTGGAACGTTTTATTTTTTTTCTTCCTTTAGTACTTTTATTTTACTTTGCAAAGACACAATTCCAATAATTTCCTAAAAATATGGTCAAGATCAAAAATTTCACTAACAGTTGTTAAATGCTAATACTGAAATTATACATTATATAATTCACATCAGCTCTGTAGAGATGTTTTCCTTCTAAAATCTTAACTGAATTTGCCAAATACATTTAAAGCATATATATGATAAAAAAAATTTACATAAACACACACTAAATGACCATCCATTATCAGAACCAGAACAATATTGGCATCATTTCATCTTCTTGTTTAGGAGGAACTTTCTTTTCCTTTCACATTGCATTTCTATTTCTCATCATTGTATGTTCTTGTTAAGCTAAGTGTTCCTTTTACATTGCAATTCTCTGTTTACCCTCCTCAAAGTTACCAGAAGCCTGAATTTTATGTTTATCATCCCCAAGCCTCTATGTAAAACAAACAAACAAACAGAAACAACAACTTTTTTCGTAACATGTGATCCCAAAAAGTACTGTTTAATTTTGCTTGTCAAAATTTGACTTATTAAAAGGGAATGCTCTTATTTACAGGCTTCTTGCCATATTGACTTGAGGGACTACAATCATTCATTTTTTATGATTGTATACTGTTCTGTTGTGTGAATATACCACAGTTTATCCATTCTCCTGTCCATGGACACTTGAATCACTTTCTTATTTTTTCTTTTATAAATGATGCTGTTATAAACACTCTTTTATTTGTGCTCTGATAAACATCTGATAGAACTTCTCTGTGTATATATCTAAAAGTCACATGAATGGGTCACATAGGTACATGAATGTTCAACTTAACATGATAATACAGAAAAATTATTTTCCAAAGCTGCATCAATTTAACCCCTCACAGTCCAGTAAGAGTTCTTATCAATCCACATCTTTATCAACATTTGGAGTTATCAGTCAATTTTTTTTTAATACAATGACCAGAAATGTTATCTCACCATGTTTTTATTTTGCATTTCCTGATTACTGATGAAGTAAAGCATCTTTAAAATGTTTACAGCCCATTTTTATTTCTTCTTTTGTGAAATGCCTCTACAAATTTGGTTCACATTAAATTCTTTTTAATTAAATTTTATTTTTTAAAATATGTTCTGAATGCTAATTTAATGCTTCGTGGTTATATGGCAGCTACTATATTCTCTCAATTTATAGTGTGTCTATTTTCTTTCCCTAGAGTGTCTTTTGATGATCAGAAACTATAAAATCTAATATATTTAATTTTTCAATTGTTTCTGTTATGACTATCACTTTCATGTCTTCATTAAGAACCTTCTTTCTTCTGAGGCCATTAAGATATTCTTCTACGTCTTCTAAAAGTTTTAAGATTTGCATTTCAAGTTGAAGTGTGTAATCCATGAAGTTTTGATTTTAGCATATAGTGCAAAGAAAAGATCTAAACTTACTTACTTACTTGATTTCATATAGACAACAAGTTGTCCTCAGATAATTTATTAAATAGTCCGCCCTTTTTCCAGTGATCACTATTTCAACTCTATCACACATCAAGTTTCCATATATACCTAGCTTTATTGATGCACTCAATTTTTCTATCCTTGTAAAAAAACCCAGTCTTAATTATTAAAATTTTGTAAATCTTTATATCTGGTAGAGATAGTTCCATTGTATTCTACTCCAGGACTATTTTGAATATTCTCCATCTAATTTTAGAAAAAAGCTCAACTTCCGTAAATGCACAGTGCTAAAGAGAAAGCCAAGAGAAATGTATTAAATTTCCAAAGATGTAATTATTTTAGTGGTCTTCAGATCACAATACTCCATCAAAATTAGTACAGTTTCTTCAGACGTCTGCACCGAAAAAATATTTAAACTAAGACAGTTCTCAATTCTGGATTTTCATTCATTGGTCACTTAGGCCATAATTGAAATCTTGTATCATACATTGACCATACATATATTATTTCATTTCACAATTGAAAAACTAAGAAAAGGTATGTGCCGTTTGTGACAACATGGATGGACCTTGAGGCCATTATGCTGAGCGAAATAAGTCAGACAGAGAAAGACAAATACTGTATGATTTCACCCATATGTGGATCCTAAACAAAGGAACACATAGGTAAGGAGAACAGATTAGTGGTTACCAGTGGGGAAGGTGAACGGGGTAAAGGGGCACATGTGTATGGTGATGAACAAAACTAGACTGTTGGTGGTGAACACGATGCAGTCTATAAAGAAACTGAAATATAGTGATGTGCACGTGCAATTTACATAATGCTGTAAGCCAGTATGACCCCAATAAAATAACTTTAAAAAGTTAAGAAAATTTGGAAAAAGACATTAAAAACCTGCTGATGAGGCTCACTTATTATTATTACTTAATAACCAAATGATCAGTATTTACCTTTTATTACATACCTCCTTAGGAATAGGGAGCCATACTGTAGGTGGTATTTATGCATTATTTTTAATCCTCATAAAATTTTCTAGATCTTTTTAACATTATTCCTATTTCATAGATGAGGAAGTTGAGACTCAAATTTAAGTGACTTGCCCAAGATACACAGACGGGAAAATGTGGTGCCAGGATTTAAACCCAGGGATTGGTTTGGCTCCAGATTGTACTTCTTATTTTTTGTCCCTGTTATATTTCAAACTCCTACTTTTTAAGGATTCAGGATAAAAAAGTAAAGCATATAAAGTATGTGAACTCCATCCATATGATTACTATCATTTAGGTCATTCTCCTACTCGATATAATTAGGTTTGTAAATATGACGCTATTTTCCTATACTATAATTTAGATAATTATGCTACTCAGTTTAATTACCTCTGCAAGTTTGACATTGCATGTTGCATTAGATCTTTTCCACATGAGTTGGGTTCTACTCCTGGCTTCACTTCTGAGTTTCTGTGTGAATTTGAGAAAATTATACTTCTCTTTGCCTCAATTTTCATATTTGTAATATTGGAATAATGAGCCTTTCAAGATTCTCCATAGGGACATTTTCTCCATGGACAATTCCAGATGGAAGAAACACATCATCATCATTGTCACCAAGAGCTGAAACATCAAGTCAAAATAACCTTGGCAGAAAATGGGAGGAATAGATTCCCTAAAATCTACATTTATTTCCTTTTCTAGGAGAAGAGGTAGAGCAGTTCTATAATACCAGTGTAAAATCTGATATGTGCAATTCTAAATGAGAAAAATGTAAAAATATGGTATTGATTTTAGAAATAGTATGGGCTATTTTATGTTGTTTTCTATGTTACCGTGTGAAATTTTGCCATTTCAATTTTTTTTAAACAGACTGATAAAAGACTTCATAGTTTTCAATAGTAGCTGTATATACATACATAAAGATATATACCTATATGCATATATATTTATAATGATAGCATTTGATGAGTTCACAGTAATTCTAATACCTGTATATACTATGTTTTTAAAGGTTAGATTATGCATCACAGTATGAAAAATAAATCTAAAAACGTAATCCCAGATTATAAGTCAATATTGCCATTAGAATAATAACACCACAGTTTTATAAACAAAGAAACTTTAGGGGCTGGCCTCATGGCAGAGTGGTTAAGTTCTTGCCCTCTGCTTCGGTGGCCCAGGGTTTCACCAGTTTGGATCCTGTGTGCTGACATTGCACCGCTCATCAGGTCATGCTGAGGCGGCGTCCCACATAGCAGAGCCAGAGGGACCTACAACTACAGTATGCAACTATGTACTGAGGGGCTTTGAGGAGAAGAAGAAAAAAAGAAAAGAGAGAAGATTGGCAACAGATGTTAGCTCAGGTGCCAATCTTTAGAAAAAAAAAAGAAACTTTATAATCTAGCTTCACTAGTTGGATTGAAAAAAATAGCTTTTGTTTTGTTTTTAAGATAGCTAAAGCACAGTCATTCAAATGGCTGACACTACTTTTTTAAAAATGAATATGTCAATTATTTTGCTTAAAATTTACAAGGGAGTTTCCTATAATAATTTGTATTTATAAACTAAGTAGAGTAAACTTAATCTCACCTTTCCTTGTGAAATTTCCTTAGAATCTCTATTTATTTATTCATTAATATACTTAATATTACTGAAGGTCTAGTGACAGGTACTGTGTTAGATCAAAGATGGGAGAGGTTAGTGTGAAGAATGTACAAATAAGTAAGACATAGCCTCTGCCTTCAAGGCATTCACAATCAAGAAAAGAGAGATATATAAATAACAGTTTACTGGCTGTATATGAAACCTTTGGCATATACCAAGATGCATAAGGATTAGCTTCATATTTTACAGAATATCCTTAAACTGTTTTCTGTTCTAGTTGGTTCATTGCTAATCCCCAATTAAGAGATTCCCGTCAAAGGTCCGTGAGATGGCAGAGAACTCTACCCCTATGCTTAATGTTTTACTATACTATGTTGCCATACAATTATTATAACAAATAATTTTTTCCTCTGGAAATCTCATGCTCTTGCTATTCTTGGCATCCTGTGTGCCTTCTAAATCTTTTGTCCTAGTAACCTAGGATAGTACCCTAGATTCTAGGAAATTGGATCATCAAATATTTTGCATACAATGAAAGCAAATCTGCCCATCCTGGAGCATGATATATAGATTTTGTGAACTTTACTTTGTTTGGGCTTAAATTCAATTTTATTTTCTGCAGTTTGTCTGGGAAGTGCTGGATAGATGAGGGGTTTTTAAATATATATTTCCTTTTCTCAACCTTGGATCTAAGGCAGGATTCTACATAAAGTATGTGTTGTTACATATTACAATTAACAACTTAGATAAAAATAAATCCTTTATCCCGAGAATTTGAGTAATGAAAAAATGGTATTATTCATGAAATTAAGGCAATATGAACCAAACCTTATAGGCTTCTAATATCTACACATGCAGATAATATTTTTCAACAAAATCTTCATAATAGAAAATAACAAATGTATATAGTAGCCTGCTGGATTAGTAGTGAATATTTAAAGTGCTCAGTTACAGATCTTCCTTTTAGAACATCTGCTTATAATGAAATCTCACTTTTAATCCCTTAGTTGACAAAGTATTCAGCATTTGCTTCACCTAGATGATCAAACTACTCTTTAAATAAATAGGAAAAGCTTTTATCCACATTTATTCACTCTTCTTACTGAAGAAAGCAGTCAAGAGAATTTTGCTGTGATTTGTTTGAATAAGTTTGTAATTCAGAATCTAGAAATCACATTTTTGTCTTTAATAAAAATATTGTAAATTAGAATCATTGTTACCAATTGCTAAACATTCATTTTATCTCTTTAATTTCTTTAGTCACTCGTGTTACAGGCTTCTATGTACAAGTCCATAATATTTGTCCATTAAGGTTCACATGAAATATGTATCTGTACTGTCACACAATTTCCTAAGATGGCCGGAGGTAAACAGGTTGACAGAAAGTTGAATCTACATAATGTCATAACTCATATTTGCATAATACATAAATGTCCATCTTTTAAAGAAAACAATCTAACACCAAACATCTGGATGAAAACTGAATATTTCAGTGACAAATCTAGATGTCTCTAAATATCTGGAATTTTTAGATTTAATATTCCAGCTGTTTCTATTTACATCTTGGCACTTGAAATACTGTAGACACTGTCTAACAAATATTTATTCACATCTTTAATATGAAAACATGCAAAGAGTAATCTTATAAATACAATTTTCATATTTAATCACACCTCCTTTGATTAAATTTAGTCATGGCAACTGATCTAGTAAACTCAGTGTAAACAGGCCCTAAAAAACTTACACAAGTAATTCAGTGGCAAAGTCAATAGTTAAATCAAAGAATTAGAACCAAGAATGCTCTATAAGGTAAGGATAAAAAATGGAGAAAAGAAAGCTTCTTTACTCTTCTTGCCTAAATAAATAGATTTATATGTGATTAAGAGAAGGAATCCCTCACCTATTTCCAAGAAGCTCATGGGAGCTACCAGTTGACTCTACTGTTTCTATAGCTATGCAACATAGGGTTGGGAGATGGGTGTCTGTGTGTGCGTGGGTTGGAGGATAAAGGGAGTTAGGACCTATTTCATGACTAAAGACTGAATTCCTGTTTAGAGGACTGCCTCTCACCTTTATCTTCTATTTTAGCACATTTCTCTGCCTCAGTAATTTTCAGTTTTGAATCTTCATTTTTTCTATTTAGAATGCTTGAGAATCAGGCTCACTAATGTAGTCATAAAACATTTATTATTTCACATGTTTTTGAACAAACTGAAGAAACATCAGCTATTGGCGGCCATGGGCAAAAACATGTTGAACAAGAAATAACTCTTTTTTGAGGCAATGAATGGAATTCTCCATAATAAGTTGCAATGTTATGGACACTATTATAAGTCAATTGTATGTATCACATTCTGCTTTCCAAAAATGTGCCCAAAGTAACCATTCACAGGATGAGCTAAATTCTCAGAGGATTAATTCTTTTTAACTTGGCCTTTTAGAAATGTCACAGTCATAGCAAATGCTAACAATGATACCTCTTTCTATCATACCTGATGAATTCAACTCAAATGGACTATTTCATTAATATTAATTTACAGTGAAAATTGACCACACAACATTAAAAATAGATATACACCTTTCAGTTATTTTAAGTGAAATAATGTTTACCTAAGTGTATCATGAATAAATGACTTCAGCAAATCTGAGTGGAAATATCAAAACTGAATTAGTCATTTTTCTACTTTATTGTTTTATAAAATTCCTGATTAGCAATTCCTGAATACATGAAATTTGTGTATTCAGAACCACTATTGCTACTTATCTTGTTTAAACTATTAAATCAAATGGAATGGTGGCCTTTGTTTTCAACATCTTGCCTAATCTCTGGGATGATGTTTAACAATAATTAGCAACATATCATGATCAGTATACACCATTTTGACAGCCTCTTCTAGCAGTGTCTAATTAAGTGAAACCTATCAAATATAAATATTTGGTTGAAACATAGGAGCTCACTATTTTTATATGTACAGTAGAATATTGGCAACTTTCTATGATCCAACTTAATTAAATTAATATTCTGATTATTTCTAGACAACTTTCAGTTTAATATCACAGTATAAGTGAGCCTTGACTACACTGGTCATTTCATTTATTAGATTTAGTGACTATCTCCTTAGATCCAAGATTATTGTAAGAATTTACAATGCTAATTACTATTGTCATATAAATATACACTGACCACAAAAAAGTAGTCAATAATTTCAATAACTGGGAAAAGTTCAAATTTTTTTTAAGAAACTAGAAGTGATTTTAGAAATTAGAAGCGATGAGGACATTTTAAGTTAAAAATCTATTCTAAGCTGAATGCATCTCTAAAGTTTTCATGAGAAGTCATGGAAATAAGGAGAACAACTGGTGGAAAGCCTTTTATAGCCAAATCCTCTAGAAATTGTTCTCTTAGGCCTGTGTTTATTATTTTAAAGCTGTCATGGAACATACATATATACTGCTCCATATACATATGTAGATAATAGAACATCTCTTTAAAATGGAAGATGCAAACATGAAACCTGTACTGGCTCCTCAAAATTTCCAGAAGCTCCTTAGTTTTAGAAACTTTTTTTAATTACACACAAAAAAAATCACATGTATGCCAGGATAATGTGTAAAAGGAGTAATCTTTCATAGCAGAAAATTCTTTCTTTAACATTACACTTTAAACAATGATCCTGTGATTCGATGCATGGTATATTTCAGAATGTTATGGTTGACTAAATATAAAGTAATATATTTATTTCATTACCGAGAAAATTAGGAAATAAAACGTGGCAAATTCTGAGACTAATGGGAAGAATTATCTTTACCTGTTCATTATATCAGTTTGATGAATGCTTAGAGCAAGAATCTGTAGAGCAAATTTCAATAAAGTTTCTAAAATAAAGGCTCATTTTACATGTGCATATTTTTACATATATACATACATATACACAGACATATATATGTAGTAATATGTATACTAGGTAGAGAAATATTTGTATATCTCTATCTCTTTCTATTTGTCTATCTATTCATCTATCTGACAGCATTTTTAAAAAATAAATTCTTTATATATTCTCTAGGCCATTTCAATAAGGGTAGGGCCTTTTTTTCCTGAAGTTGTTTTTTCTATATCATTTCATACTTGGATATTTACATTTGTAAATAACTAGAGATCAACTGCTTATTTCCCAGTCTTCTACTTTATACAGGTAATATTTCTGAAAATTGATTTAGGAAACGGTTGAATCATTGACCTGCTCTTTATAGATCTTGCCTTATTATTGATCTTAAACTATTTTTCTCATATCATAACTTGTTTTGTGGAACTTAAGGCAGTTCTGAATCTGGCTTTTAGATCTCACCACACATTGTTGATATGCATTTCTTTTTAAAAAACAGCATTACCCAGAAAATACCTCTTTTTGTTTCAAACTAAGATTCAGCCCTATATTCCGCCATCAACTCTTCCACCTTCTGCTACACCCATTTTTCCAGCTGGAGTCAAATCATGTTTAATCCTTCAAAATAGCAGGCACATCATGATTTAAGCAAAAAAAAACCCATCTTACTGTTACTCTAGGTGACTGCTAAATACTACTCTAAAGAAATGAGGAAATATTCAAAATCACTGGCTACGTAGGTAGTCTTGGATTACCTTGAATACACAGTGTCTGGTCATGGAGACATAATTTACTGGCTAAATAACTAAAAGTATTCATTTAAATTTGTAGAAATAAATCTTCAAAGTGGAGGGGCCGTGTAAAATGTTGAGCAAAAGACAAAACCACTGTTTATTTGGCACATAAAAAATTCTCCCTCTTAGTCATCCAAAAAATGGATGCCTATTTTGAAAATAGTTGGCATTGAGCCATTTAATGATTTATGAGTAACAAACAAAACATAATCCCTCTCATTTCCACTAAAGCAATATGATCCAACTAGGTGGGATTTTCCATTTATCTTGGCAGAGGTATCATGAATTCGGTCTGTTTATTCCGGCAGTCTCAGCTTACAAATCTGCAACATTGCACTTCTGATTATCTCTGTGAAATGATTTTGTGAAATGGAAGGATCTACCATTCTTTTTATATCTGGCAGCCTTAACTCTATAAAAATGTCCATTTTGTCACTCCTTTTATAGTTTCATGCAGCTGCCTTCTCTCTTCTTCCCACTGTGAGATATTAAAAATTTGGCAAGAGCCTTCTCCAAGAGTATCTGGATGGAAGAAAAAACCAGAATAAGCTTGTCAAACTTAAAAATGCTTTGGGATAGGAGGGTCTTTAGACTGACTGGCTCTTCAAAATAGTCCAAGTAGCCCTGCCGACTGCAGATTATTAGCTGTTGATTGAGAAGGGTATGGGAGAACATGTTGTAAACTGGAAGCTGTAAATTAGAGGCTGGAAGATTACTGAAGTGGTAACTGTTCTCCAAAGTCTGACTTCTTTGTGAGACTTCAGAATTATTCTTCAGGTAGGGAATTGAAAATTTGAGTCCTGAGTGATATTTAAGAATTGAAAATATCTTACTTTTTTTTAAAAGGAAACCTAATCATTACTGCAAATCTTTATAACCACATATATGTGGCCCCTGATAAAATGTGTGGCAGATATATTGATTGGTGATATAAGCAAGGTAGAAGTATCTACAAATAACACATCAGTTATACATATGCATATTTTATAGACAATAATATAAAATTTCTCGATAAAAGTATATCTAAAGACTACTTCTGATTATAAAGTAAGTTTTCATTTAGGAGTCAGTTATTTCTATAAAACAATTCTACTATAGGTTAAAATTACTTAATATTTCTTGCTTTTTCCTTTTACATTATATACATGTGAGTTCTGTCTCTGTATTTGAGTCTTGAAAGGCTATTAAAAAGTCAAGAAAAAATATTCTAGGAGATTCAAAATTCTATTAAAGTTAAGGAAAACATTGTACAATATGAAGTCAGATATAATATTCTTTGGTGAATACAATTAGGTTACTTTACTAAATCTCACATTATTTTAAAGTTCAGAAAAGGTAAGTCTTCCAGAATAGAAATGAAAAAAGTGCATATCTGTAATTATAACATTTTACATGCGGCAATACTATAAAAGAATGTTATTTAATAATTTATATGGTCAAGATATAGATTACATAGATAAATATGTATGGCATTAATGCAAAATCAAAGTAATGAATAGCTATATTCCCAATTAAAAGAAGATGAATGAAAAGGGTTCAGTTTATAACTCTATGTTTACAACTTTAAAAGCCCAACCTTGAGTAAATAAACTGAAACTATCTCACTGGGACAAGAGCCCTGGCATCTTGGGGGAACATGTTTTCAGATCTTTAACAGTAGCCAATTGATGACTGACAGCATACAACATCTTTCTGGTAAATTTAGCATTGCAAAATTCAACCCAGAAAACGTGAATAAAGCCTTCAGATTCTTAATTTAAGATACTGGATGTGCAAAGAAGTCTAAGAATAAGATGAACATTTGGCATAACCAGGAACATTGTCCCATATAATCCTGTCATTCCTCTCTTGTGACATTCAACACTCATCACAATCGTTAATACTTATTCAACTTTTGCCTCTTTCATGAGTTCTAGCAGAGACTTGTCTAGCTTATCTTAACAATATTTTATTTCTAGCATCTAGCCTAACAAATATTTGTGTTACAAAAGAATTAATTCACCATGCCCTGCATAGCAAAGATTTTTCCCCCTGGGTAATAGTTATGTTTTATAGTTTATGCTAAAAATTCTTTCACATCTATTATGATATATAAACCTGAGTAGAAGAAAGAGAAGTTAGTTTTACTTTCCATTTTGTGCCTTGGTGAGATTGTTACTTGTCTAAGAATACACAATTCCAAATGGCAAATCTAAAATTTTTGTCCAGATATTTCTCATATCAATTCATTTTTTTCCAACTAACACATAGTGGCCCTCTAAAGACTTAGTTTTGATTGAGGATTTAGATTCCATATGCATGCATCTCTTTTTCATATAAACTAGCAAAATTGCAAATAGAGATTTATAGGATAAAAAAAAAAGTCTTCTGCACAATACCAAACTTTTAATTCTTTGTAAACCTAATTATCTCTCAAGTTTTTTTCATTATTTTTTCCCCTATAAGTCTATAGTTAGCTTGTTTCAGTAATGGCCTCCAACAAAATTTGCCTTCCTTCCATGTATCCACTCCCTTAGGTGGGTCCCTCCTACATTGACACTGATCTTGATCATATGACTTGCTTTAAACAATGGGACATTAATAAATATGATGTAAGCAGAGGCTTTGAAAGCCCTTCTATGTTTGAGTTTTTCCTCTAAATACTTCTGGGAATGCTTCTACCACCAGTTGAAGAATCCCAGAAAGCCTTTTAGAGGAGGAAACCACACACAACAGAGACAAGCTGTCCCAGCTGAGGCTGCCAAGAGCAAACAGTTCTTAGTCACCCACCAGCTGACTACAGCTCTATGAGAGATCCAGGAAAGGCCAGCAGTAGAGCTGTCCAGTTGAGCCCTATCAAAATCTCTGACCCACAAAATTGTGAGCAAATTCAAAGTTGCTTATTGTTTGATGTCATTAAGATTTTTGAGTGGTTTGTTATACAGCAAAAGCTAACTGATACAAAATTGAAAAGGGATATTTTTTAAAAACAAAGATTAAAATTGTGTGTGTGTATATATATATACAATACTTTCATAGAATTCTTTCCAAAGAATGGCAAGTCAGGAAAAAAGAAATATCCAAAATACCTTCAAAATTCCCAAACCAAACTTACAGAATTGCTTCTAAAAAGAAATTATTTGTAGCCAAAAGTAAAACTTCTGCTCTATGATCAGATAATGACAGATAATCACAGGCCATCCCCAGAATAGCAAACACAGAATCTTGACGTTTCTATTGACTAAGAGCACAGTACTGCATCCCATTATTTCTGGAGATTGGAAGCAAACTCTAGTTTCTTATCTCCTTGATGTGTCATATAAAACACGGTTGCATTTCCTAGAATTCACTATATCTACATAAGGACAGTAATGTGTAATTCCTCTCCTCCTGTCTTTTTTTTTCCCTGCTCCCAGTTAAAAAAAATAAAAATAAAACAGATGTCTGATGACGTAGGTATTGGATCCTGCTTTCCAGCATGCCAAATGTTGTACACTTATGGAGGAAACTTTGTGCGTGAAGTTCAAGGGAAGGAAAATGTGCTCCATAACTTAGGTACTAGTCATAATATTTAATAAAATATAAACTGCCAATAATAATGCCACATAAAAGTGTTCCTACATATATTTCCACTACCCAGAAATATCCTACCAAAAGCTGAAATGTAGAAATTAACAGAAGGAAATCAGATGATTTAAGAAATTGAGTAAAATAACTTGCTCTCCTAAGATAGTATTCATTTGTCCACACCCCGTTGCTAGTTCTTTGGTTCCAGTGGGATCCCTGGAGGAGATGCATACAGTGAAAGAGGAAATGAGACTCTAGCCCTAAGAGTGCCAATCATAACTGCACTGTCCATAAAGATGTTTGCATTTGCCTTTCAGGAATGTTTTCCTAAAGATTAGCAACTATTAACCATCAGTAGGCTAGATTCTTCCAGGGCAAATCAGAATCCATACAAAGAGAGCACTGGGAACTCTATTGGAGCAAATTACCTGCCATTCAGATAAAATCAAAGGACCTAAAAAGTAATTAATTTAAAAATATTATTTAGATCTTGTTAGCTGGGGTCCACAGATCACTAATGATTTCAAAGTGTTCTCTAAATGAGTAGGTACTAGAATTTTGAATTTCTGAGACCAATACAATTTCAAAAATATTTGGGGTAATGGAGTAGAAATATTTACCAATGATCTATGTGCTCTTGCTCCCATCATTTACCAGCCCCTTTGACCTTAAGTGGCACCATTGACTATTTCCGGACATTAGAGTGTAAATGGAAGCCACACGGGTCATTTCCAGGTGAAAACATTTAAAGGTCAATGCATGAACCTCCAACTCTTTCTTACCTCCTGTGGTTACCAAGGACACCACATGTCAAGATGGCAGAAAGCCATACTGGGTCTATGAGTGATTATTTGGAATGTTGGATTTGTAAAGTTAATATGGAGAGTGAGCAAATAATAAACTTTTTTTGCTATGTCATTGAGGTTTGGGGGTTAATGTGTTACTGCAACATAACAAACCCTATCCTAAGCAATAGAGGAAACTAACCTGGGATTACCAACTTTTTATTATGCCAAATAAGGACATTTTAAAATATAAGCAAATAAAATTCCTCACCATATGTCACTATTATCTAAAAGAAATAATATTTTAAAACCAAAGACAATATAGGAAGGCCACAATCACAGAATAAAGGATGATTCCTGAAACTGAATAAATATAATTTTCTTTAAAACATCGCTATCTTATCTTTAATTTTGTCATTTTGCTAAGCAAAAACTTCATCATGGAATAGAACACCTGTCTTCCAAATGGTATTTAACAAGCACAGATCTAGATATTTCAAATATGGCGAGAAAAGATTGTTGACCCAAAGCAAATAAAAATATTGTACCATGACAATGTCCAACTTTACCTGTCTTTCAGTGAGATCCAAGTTCACTGCTATCTCATATCGCCTCAGTCTGGTCAGATAATTATGATGGGCAAATTCTGCTTCAAGTTCTCTGATTTGCTCTTTGGTAAAAGCTGTCCTTTCCTTCCTGGGTTTGCTATTTACTTCTGACTTGTAATTTCCTTCCTGGGAGTCTGAAAAAAAAGGTAAGAGAGAATTAGATTTAGTTCATTCATTCAAACAGTGTTCAATCATATCATTCATAAGAGAAGCATTTTTAGAGTACTTTTTCAGGTACTGTGTTAGACATAGGAAAATAGAGACAAAAGACAGTAAGACTGATCTCACCCCAACAGAGTGAGATACGTTTCTTACTTTTTCAATCTGCTCCCCAGTGACTTACAGCTAATTAGGGAAGTTTCTAGTTTTCTTCTTTCAAAATATTAACAAAAAATTAAACTGCTGTTAATATGCTATAATAAGAAGAAACCAAAGCCTCTCTAGAAAACAATTTTAAATACAAAATTTGGTCTAATAAATTGTTTAACATATATACTTGAGGTCTAAGTATAATTAAACAGAGTGATCCTAAAACATAGTGGTGACTCAGTATATGAATATTGGAGCAACTCAAAAGTTTAGCAACTGGACCATAAAATTCAGTTCAAACTCAGAGTAAGCGTACGTAAGAGTGTGTGTGGATTTATCGGCCTTTTAATTTCTATTTAAGTTCAGTCTGCTTGAGGTCAATAGCAATGATCTTCTTTTATTTCGTGTAATATTTAGTCCAATGTGGAATCTATAAATGAAATCATGTTCATATAACTCAAAATAGGAACAGAATTTTCAAATGTTTTTTTCATTATATGAAACATAAGATGCACAAAACCTAACCTTAGCTATCCAAACACCAAATCTCATAATGCCATGTAGAAATAATAATTTAAAGCTTATCATTCCATCTTTCTTCCTAAGGGTTCAAGCCATAATTAACATATAGTATTTCATTTATCCTCATAATATCCGTGAGATGTAGGTTAGAAGATATTCTTAACATACTGAAGAAGAGAATGTGTGTCTATAACGTAAAAAAAAATCCCACATAAATCAAGTAACAGGTTATCTTACCAGCTCAAGTAATTCTTGACAAATTTATCCTCAGTGAAATATCAACATAATCAAGATAAAGTGACGTGTTTGTGCTCTCTTGAAAATTATTTGTTTCCTAGTTATTTTTCTGCATGTACACACAAATAGTGATGTCTTTATCCCATGGGAGGATAAGGAACTCTTCTATGAGCCCAAATGAGAGAAGTGATATAGGAAAAATAATGGTTAATCAAAGGTTACAAAGAGTGACATTTTAATTTTTTAACTGACAAATGTAATATGGTACGGCTCTTTAAGGATTTTTAGGGAACATTTGTTTCTTTATCCAATGATGTTTAAATATACTGTGTACAAAAAAAATGATTTTTGTGTTTTTTGGTGTTCTTTCCCTTTTTGTCTGGCTGAGGGAAGTCTAACTGAAGTCAAGAGGGCCCTGCATAATGGAAATCTACTAGACAAGGTGCTCTAACGTAAACAATTTTGTTTTGACCCTTACCAGAATCTAAGCTGGCCAGATGTAAAGTTTTCTAGGTCTAGTAGCAGCAGCAGCAATAGGTTTGCATCAAAATTTTGGCACACTGGCCATTACTTTTCCTCTGAGGAATCACAGAGTATGTTTCACTGACTGGTGCCCTGGCAATGTTAGAAATTCTTCAGAATTCACTGACCACGTTTCTGGGCTTGTCACTTGCCCCTGTGTTGACCGGCTCCCCATGCTGGCAGGGTAGACAGGGCTTTATCCAGTGCAAAAGGTGGTTTGCTATATGTCACAAACAGGCTTTCTGTACTTGATAGTAAGCCACTGGGACCAGATGAGTTAGGTAATAGATGATGTGTGAGCTCTCAGGTAGGCGGTGTTAACACAATGCTGACTTCCCTGGCTCTAAGTGGAACCTGCAGTCCATCATCCACTTTTTTTAGTTACAGATTTGCCAACCTCCACGTCTTTGGAGCATTTAGGTATTCTAGTATTGTGTGAGCAAAACTTGCCGATGATTGATTTTGTTTTTTAGTTTAACTTTTCCATTGGCTGTTTTGGCAGACTGCAAACTCAGACACAGCCCAGAATATTCAGATAAGTCCCTCTCACAAGGATCTATGTTCTCACGTGAATCAAAAGTATTTTGGCCAATTTGGAGCCATGCTCAGTCTAAAATCTGTGGCTGATTATTCTTTATGTGAGGACAATGCTCTTTTCCCTTCAGTAAAGCAACTCTGGAAACTGAGAGCAAAGCCAGAGCATTTTTTCTCATGAGCAATTCAATTTGAATGATTCATGGTTAACACATTCACTTATATAAGCATGAATGAACAAAATCACATTGAGGAAAGCCTATTAAGTTGTTTTTATTTTTGAAACTGATTTCCTTTAACTTTTGTGGTATTCAAAGGTATCTCAAAAGTACCACAAACACACACACAAACAAACACATAAAATTTGGGCCAATGCTTCAAAGAATGATCATATGCAGTGGTTGATATACATGCCCATTGTAACTAGAAATATACAACAGGAGGTTTACATATCCAGTGACTGAATTTAAACAAAAGTCTGGCTATAATTCAACATTTAAATCCAAAAGCAACTTATTGAATGTCTGAATTCCAAAGGAAAATAGCTCACAAAGTGAAATCCAGTGACTAAAATGATGTGAACTGTGCACACTTACATTTACAATAATTACCAATGGAATAGTTATATTGTAATTAACATGACAAAGAGTACGTGTGTTCTCTTGACTTCATCACCTAGGAGAGAGAACGTCAATGCAGTTGAGGTAGCACCAATGTCAGTTAATTCTGGAGACACTTATATCCTTGTCTCTGTAATTCTGTTGTGGTTTTCACTCATGATGCACCACTTTTTTCTCCCTATTTAAAATATACTCCTTGGAATTGTATTTCTGGACTTGTATTTTCTATAATCTTGAATTTTTAATTTCTTTTTAATACACTTTCCAAAGGCCATCATTTGCTGGCCCTGAGACCTCTGTTACTATCACCTTACCAGCTTTTCTTTAGTAGAAAATGGGTGGGAGCCTTGGACAAGGCTTTTGGCAAATTAAACATCAGCTTCCATCTGTTTCCCAGCTGTTTCAACTGAGGCAAAACTCCCATATCCTATGCCAAATGGTAGGTGTTGAGGGGGGAATCTGGAAACTGCCTTCCTTTCTTCTCTACAACCACAAACAAAATGCCACCATCTGTACAGTATATTCCAATGTGAAATATTACAATTGTTGTTTCTCGTCTCGGATACTTTAATGCACATGTGGGTGCACTCCCTCGCCGCTTGGAGGAAATGTTGACTTATGTGTTCAGGTAGAGTTGGCAGTCCCAGTTCCCTAACCTTTTGCTCCCTGGGACTATGCTAATGGAAGAAGTCTGCAATACTTCCGTGGAGGATAAAAATTGCCCTCCAAGGATCATTTCTGTCTAGCATTTAGAACTTCTCCACATGTGACTTTTTATTTCCCTTAGTGCAAGAGGATGCCAAAAGATAATAATGTTTTATTGAAGACAAGTAATGTGAGGGCTTGGTCTGTTCACTAGTGGCACAAAATGCTTTTTAGCAAAAGAGAAATATTAAAGTATGATTGAGTGTATTTTTGGCTACTCTGGGTAAACTTATTAACTTGTTTAAATGAAGAACATAATTTACCTATGTCCGTAAAATATCAAAATGTAGAAGAATGTCTCTACAGCTTAGACTAAAATGAATACTTATTTCATATTCTGAAGAAAGAATGAATAATACTAACCTAAAGTCTATTCAGACCTTTGCAACTTTTGTAAGCTATTCAAAATGACAGATATTCTGTCATTAACAAAGCCGGACAAATAATAGGTATAGGAAACTAATAATTATCTTTACATAGGCATAGGGATTGTGGATGTAGGCAGGGAAATTTATAGAATAATCCCATTGATGCTAGTAATTTTCACATTTAAACAGGAAATTGCCTTCCTTCTAGGGAATTTATCCAACTTGCTACTCTGGCTTCTTAATGAGTGGGCATTTCAGCCTCTCCAGATATTTTTTCAGAGTAAACAACCTTCCCCAGGGGTTCTGAAATCCTTTCTCTGATTTACTCTCCATGTTTGAGAACCACAGCCATAGTGAGCTATTATAACTGATGAATGTGTCTATTATACATTCAGGTGTGTAAGGGGGAAATAAGATTGAAAATCATTATGCTAAATCTAGAATAGAAATTAGCATTCAAAACATCCACTATTTCTTGTACCTTTGACGTAAAAAAAAGTATAGCTATGATAATAGTTTCTCTTTACTTATAAAGCAAACCTGAATTTCAAAGACCAAAAGAACAAAAAGGAATTTCCATTTTTCAGTAATAGTTTAGTAATAGTAATAGTAACGGTAATGGTAATGGTAATAGTTGTATTCAGCCTGAAAAAGTCATTCTATGGGCTGGACCAGTGATTGTCAATTGGTGGATGTACTCTTTCATCATCCAGCCTCCCTGCTCACTGCCTCCTTGATTATTTACAGGATTGTCTAAGATGCTTTGAGGGATGAAATGAGTCAGATAAATCCCAATCTAGTGAAATTGAAGATATATTTATTTTTATTATATTTGTGTAACTAATTGTATGTTTTGAACAAATAATTTATAGAGGATATCCTATTTATTTCAGTTAGGTTCTTACTTTACGAGCTATATTGAAAGATTAACTGTATATAGTTAAAAATTTTACATAATAAAATAATTACTATTATGTAATAGTAAATTTTAGTTTAAAGATTTGACTTTTCCCAATACCTTTGGGCTTATTCTTACACAAATAATTCTCTCTCTCTCTCTCTCTTTTTTAGATTAGCCCTGAGCTAACATCTGTGCCAATCTTCCTCCACTTTATATGTGGGTTGCCGCTACAGCATGGCTTGACGAGCGGTGTAGGTCTGCCCAGTATCCAAACCTTCGAACCCCGGCTGCAGAAGCGGAGTGTGCCAAACTTAACCACTATACCACAGAGCTGGCCCCAACAACTAATTCTTAAAGTGAGATCAGTCAAAATTTGGTGCACATGATTGTGTTAGTATTTAGCAATAGCTACTTACATAAGCAAGTATTACAATTGGAAACATTATATAATCATGCTATATGAAGTTATGATATCAAGGAAAGAGTATGAAGATGAGATTTTTTTTTTTTTTTTTTTTTTTTTTGAGGAAGACTAGCCCTGAGCTAACTACTGCCAGTCCTCCTCCCTTTGCCAAGGAAGCCCGGCCCTGAGCTAACATCTGTGCCCATCTTCCTCTAATCTATATGTGGGATGCCTACCACAGCATGGCATGCCAAGCGGTGCCACGTCCGCACCCGGGATCCGAACCGGCGAACCCCAGGCCGCTGAGAAGCGGAACGTGCAAACTCAACCGCTGCGCCACCGGGCCGGCCCCTAAGACGAGATAATTTTTAAAATCTATATATTTTAAGGTTGCATTTTAGAATGAGAGAGAGAGAGCTCATAATAGTACAGATTGTTCTTAAATTGGTACCAATACAATAACTTAGTGTGAATATGATACAAATAATTTGAAAACATATTCCTCAGAATTTACATTAAAATAAAATATTTAGGTCTCTAAAGTCAGGCACAACTTATATGTAGATGTTTCTTCCTCAAAATAGGTAATGACCTTGCCTTGGCATTGCATTACATTCCTGGCATAAACTGGCAAATACTGTAACAAAGTCTTTTTTTCTTTTCTTCCACTCTCCTCTGTAATTTTGAGATGATGGTGGTTATAGGAATTTTAGCCAATTTAAAATAAGTACCCACTCAATAACTCATTCTGATTCCCTACTTTTTGTGCCCATCAACATGTGAATCCAGTTTTACCTTGTAGCCTTTTCTTAGTGGAGTCCCTTTGTTTTTAATAATGAGACTTTAGCAGTTGATTTTGTTTTAATTTCATTACCTTGTCTTTTCTATTATTCATTTACTATGTAGTTCTTTCTGATAGTAAGAAGATGCCAACTTAATGGTTCTTCCTCTTTGACATAAATACAAAGTGAAATATACAAAGAACTAACAAATTTTGATAAAATTAATATCATGATTAATGTACAATTCCAAATATATTTAATAAAACAGTATTTTTGTTAAAAATGTAAAAAGAAGCCAAAGACATACAAAATAAAACTACAATGCAACTTACCTGAGTCAAATTTAACATAGATTTAGTTCTTCTCACTGACAAGTTCAACATATTTAACACACACAAAAAAATAGCACATGTCTTCTGGGTAAATGTAAACTTCTTCAATCTTGCCACACACTTCTAAGCTTAGAAACTGGTTACAGATACCCAGGATTGACTTTATGCCTCTTGCCATATCCCAGAGAGAAAACATAAACTGCAGAATTATTATGATCATCTGTCTAGCAAAACAAGGCATAGGTGCATGCTTGGATGGCGCCCGATAGCGAAGGACATCATAAGGATCACCATTTGCACCTCCAATGGGACTAAGAACCTCTAGTGAAGAGTTTTTGACATATAGCATTCCATTCCATTTTCCCTCATCATATTAGTTTAAAGAGTGGCCCCCTCCTCTGGGATCCCATCAAACGGTCTTTGCTCCTTTCCTGCAAGGCTTACCACATTCTGCCACTATATGGATACTTTGTTTCCTCTACTGGAATAAAAAAGTTTGATGCCAAATGTTGTTCTCATTTATTCAGTAATTGGAGGCAAATAAAGATAGTACTGGCATTCACATTTACATTTTAATACATGCAGAAGCAATAGACAAGAGCATGAAGAGAATGCAAACCTCCACATGCACCCCCTATTCACCTCCTATTCAGCTCTTATGTCAGCAAATGGTTTGAAGTTACTTCGTGTTATTATATTCCTGCAAGGATGAGAAGGCAAAGAAATTCTTTTCAGAAATTAGGGACAACAGGTAACTTGGCAGTGGCCAGAAGAATTGTGACAATTTTAATTTACAGCTGTCAACAGGGCAAAAAGGACTGAGATCTTTTTAGACATCAGACAACACCATACAGCTTTTACAGTGAGGCACCAGGAAATTCAGAACCAATTCTGCTAGCAGCTTGGTAAATCCCTTGGACGTCTAACAGGAGAGCTTCCATAAAGTTTTCCTTTATATTCTGGAAGAGAAGTCTACATTTTCTAAGAATGTGACGGCTTGCATTTATGCAATGGTTCTGAGCTTTTTTTTGGCAAGTCACCATAGTGACTTTAATATATTTTTATAGCAGTGACTCTTATAAATTATTGAGCTGGTCATTTATCTTCATGTCTGCTTTGCTCCTCTGGATTCTAGACTCCAGGTAATTCAATATTAAGAAATTTGCCTTATTCATCTTCATATTCCCAATGCTAAGGACCTAATTCTGAATCTCTGCTGGATCTTTGGTTTTCATGTTCTGGTCATGGATTATGATTCAAGGAATAACCCTAAGGGGTCTTGTTTTGTTATAAGAACTTAAATGACCTTTAGCTTAAAAAAAGAAAAATCATCACTCAATATTGCTTTATATTAACTTTTCAAAGCACTTTTACACAGCTTTCATATAATTAATGGCAGATGGGGACAAGTAATATTATCTTCACTTTATACCTATAATGATATCTCCAACATGTTTAGATAGACAGTACCAAATCAGTGTCACTACTGTAAAATTTAAAACCCAAGAGATTGTTATACCAAGTGAAGGAACAGATTGCACATTGATCACAGTTCCCACCTTCAGCACTACTGACATTTTAAACTGGATATTTTTTGTTACATTTATATTCAATGAAATACGAACATATTCAAGATAAACAGGTCATGATGGCTGTCCAGGGCACCGTAGGATGTTTAGCAGCATCCCTGGCTTCCATTCACTAGATGCTTGTAGCAACCTCCAACCCCACTTTAGTGCTGTCAGATACTCTAAAGGACTCCCAGTTCAATTTAAAATCCAGATAAACAATGAATAATATTTTAGTATAAGTATATCCCAAATATTGTATGGGACAAACTCATATTAAAAATGATAAACAATGAATAATATTTTAGTATAAGTATATCCCAAATATTGTATGGGACAAACTCATATTAAAAATATTGATCTTTGATCAGAAATTCAAATTTAACCAGGCATCTTGTATATATACTGACTAAATCAATATATATACAAGCAACCTTGTCCAGTTGTGACTCAAAAACGTTTCCAGACATTGCCGATGTGACTAGACTGTCTGCAGATTAAAATGGCTCAAGAAGTATTTTTGTCAGTGTTAATTATGTTTCTACAATACATCAAAGCACATAAGAGCTATAATAAATTATTTTACTGAATACTTTTATTTAATAAACCTTGATTTAATTAATAAATGCCAATTAAATATGTATGGATTTTAGAACTTGAAAAGATTCTCACAAATCATCTGTTTTCACCCACTGTGTTTATAATTGAGAAAAATGAGACTCAGAGTGACTACAGTGTTCATCAGAGGTCACATACTGTCACATAATGTTTCTAGGCCTCAAATATCATTCAGTTTTAGAAACAGACATAAATACATTTTCTGAACTCCCTAAACATCCTTACCCATTGCATGGCCTTCTCACAAGAACAAGAATTTGAGAAACACCACCATTTAATTGCAATACTAAATATGGTTATGAAAGCTAAACTACATAAACAGAATTTTATTACCCAAGATGCCAAATGCACAGATGTTAAGAGCCCAGACTCTGCCACTTATCTGCTTATTCAACCATTGACCTTCCTTTTCCTCATCTATAGCAGAGAATTAAAGTGAAGAAGATCAAATGAAGTTATTCATTTAGCATAGTACCTGCATATTGTGGACACGCAATAATCAGTTGCACGTACCTGCCGTTATGAAGGGAGGACTGTGGTCTAGGGACCTCAGTAAGAGCAAATGATGGATTTTGTAGAATCAGGAATTAGAAAGGATTTTTTTCTTAAGTGTAGGAAAATTTTGTTCTGAAAATAGAACTCCACCTAAAACCTAGGAAGTTTAGAGTTTACACACTGACTAGCAGACTTCTATTTTACACTGAAAAGTGGATACATCTCTAAAAGGATCTGTGTGTTATTTTTGGCTAATCTACAAATGAAGCTGAAGGTTTAATTATGATTTTCCAATGAAACTGTTGAGGTGACACTTTACAAGGCCCGGTGGGATCAATGTATGAATTTTTGTTTCCTCTGAAAGCTTTATTGGGAAATTTGATGAAACTTAACTAAACCTGGCATACCCAATGAACTGGAGTCAGATAGTGTGCTTGCACACATGTGTGTGCGTGCACATGTGTTTGTGTTTATTCTCCTTTAGAGAATCCTGGCAGAGAGGTATGTTGATTTAGGTAGAAAGAAGTCACATTCTGCCTCTATGTTAGAGTATACAAAATGTTAACTAACACTCTAAAATGGGTTTAAAAATCAGATCAGAAATATTTACTAAACAACAATCACAAGCCCACTGTCTTAAAAACTGTATTTTTATTTGTTTGCTTGGAAATATTGTCTGCTTATAACTTTCTTCACATAAAGGGTTTGAGAGGTAAATCACCTGGGTATTTTTTTAAACTCAGAGATAATCATATTGGAAGATTAATGGCAAATGACTTATAAATTGATTTTGCTTTAATTTTACAGTATAAAAGACACATTTTAAAAATAATAAATAATGCATAAAAGTAACAAAATAAAAATAATTGGACAATCCCAATCAATTTGGGGTTTTGGCTCATGCACCAAGCAGCTGCTAATTTCCTTTTGACTGCTGCTAGTAGAGTTAAACACTTTGTGATCTATTTCTCTGTCACAGCTGAACTGGCAAGAAAGGAAACAGTCTCAGGGTGACTTATCTGCATTAAACTTGATTTGTGATTGTTTTTGTAAGGGGATTTTCCAATTAGGAGAATTTAAGAATTTAGAACTTACATTTATGGAACACTACTTACATACTCTCCACAAATAGAATTTTATGCACATGGACTAAGTAATACTTGTTTTAGGCAAATAAAAATAAAATCAGTGCTCTATGAATAAATCAACTTGTGTGATTTAATAATTTCCCCAAATAATAAACAATAAGCCTGATGTAAATATGTTTGAGCATAATAATATGAAAATGACAAAGAAGTGCTGATGGTTCTCAAAATGTAAGTCGTATTATCCTCCTTCATCTCATGATTATTACTAGTATTTACTACTTACATATATTTTGAATGGGGCAAAACTGCAACGAAATTTACTTGAAAAAAAATCCAAAAACATGAGATCTGAGTAGGGAGACGAAATTATAATTAAAAAGGATTTTTGACAGTAAAATGTTAAGAACTGCTGGCCTACGCCATAAAGAATATGCAAGCAAAAGTGGTTGGTGACAGACCAGTGAAGCCAAAATTGTTGCAATGGAGTAAAAGATTATGGATAAGAGAGGAAAAGATGAGTCCTGCATTTAGTTTATAAATGTTATTCTGAGAGATGAAGGAAGAGGTTGAGTTCAGAGAGAATGATTCTAGAGTTCCATTTCTTGGACACAGGAAGGTACAAATAATAGCTGAGTCCAAGATCTGCCTGTCTGTGGAGAAAGGAGTATTGGGAACTGACAATCTCATTGAACTGTGAAGCTCAATAATAAAGTGTCATTTACAGACCAATTTAAGCTACAATCCATCTTTAAACCAGGTATCTATAGTCTATACTCTACGTTGAGAGTGTGGTATGTTGTGCTCATACATGAATAGTTTATTGTGTATTGTGCCATGAAATGGATCAATACGGTATAATACCTATCTCAGAATAGCTTACAATCAAGTTGGGGATAGAAGCTGCTTAAGATAAATCCACAAATAATTATAAGTAGTCATTTTGAATATAGCATCATGGCAGCTTATTAAAATTTGATGTTTGGGGATGCATAACGTGTTTTTGTTAGAGATCTTTGTGGGAAATACCTGAATAATATCACTATTACTGCATTTCATGGGGGGCAATTATAGAAATATCACATATGTATCTCTGCATATATAACAGACTCTACCTACCCATGGAGACTTCCTTTAATCCTACATGTGGTAAGAACTGATAACTATATAGGGAGCTTCTACAACACTTTTATGAAAGTCTTAAATGCAATTATACATTCGATATAGAAACGTAAGCACTTAAATGCAATTATTATCTATGTATTCATAATATTTTAGTTTAATGTTACATTTTTAACTTCAGTGTAATGCTAAAAGAATTACACCATGAAAATAATTTTCACTGAAGTCTGAAAAATAAAAATTGTCATAATTACATTTATATTATATTAGATGTGAAAAATTTTCTAAGCCTATTTCTAATCTCTACCAAGACATCATATGAATGGTATGGAGTAAGTTTATGAGAAAGTAAAGCTTTCATCTAGGTCTTGCAGATAATTCATGGGTTATAATTTTATGGCAAAATGAGGCATTCCATCAAAACTCACAATTTAATGATTTTTTTCATACGTCATAGATCATAGCCTACAGCTTTTGAAATGTTTCAAAAGCTCATAAGTGTTAGATATTAAACAGCACTCAGTATTCCACTACACTATGCAGAGAAAGGGGCTTGAAGTATCAACACTTTTATTGTACTTAACACCTGTGGGTCAACACCTGTGTTGTACAAAAGGAGTACACAAGTTACTCCTAAAATGTAATTTTTCAACAGACACACATACACACACAAAAGAAAAGCACATTCTCTGCTTATTTTGCAATAATTCTCAATCAATGGAAAAAAATCTTAATAACAGTATACATTTTAAAAAGTGTGATGCAGTCTATATAGAAACTGATAAATAATAATGTACACTTGAAACTACTATGTTTTAAACCATTATGACCTCAATAAAACAATTTTTGAGAAAAGTTTTGCATTACACAGAATGATTTGATTAAATAGAATTGTGGTTATAATTAAAGCTGTGTAAGTTTTACAGCTTTACGTATTGTTTATAACTTTTACTTATTTGGAATGGAAGAATGACTTGGGAAAGTAGCAGGAGCTTTGACGCCAGCCAACCTGAGTTGGAAATCCATCATTGCTATTACTAACTGTGTGGTTTTCTGAGCCTAAGTCTTTTGAAATTCAGATCCCCCATTTATAGAATCCACGCATGATTGTTGTAAAGAAGAAAATTAGAGAATTTAAAGTGTGTATATCTGAGTTGTAGCACCAGTTCAATAATATACACCTATTATTAATAAATTTAAATATATCATAAGATTTAACTAACTGAAATTTTTACTAAATCACATTTATTAGTCTCTTAATTTTATTTGAATCACTTAACTGTCCTTTCACACCTAACATTTAGTGAAAATCATCTTGATTTATTTCTTAAAAATGAAATCGATTTTAGAAAGGAAGTGATTATATCCTCTAACTCTTTGTACCAATACATATTTTAATATTTTTTCTTTTTTTAAAAAAATTTTTTTGAGGATGATTAGCCCTGAGCTAACATCTCCTGCCAATCCTCCTCTTTTTGCTGAGAAAGACTGGCCCTGAGCTATTATCTGTGCCCATCTTCCTCTACTTTATGTGTGGGACGCCTACCACAGCATGCCTTGCCAAGCGGTGCCATGTCCGCACCCGGGATTTGAACCGGCAAACTCCGGGCCGCAGAAGTGGAACATGTGAACTTAACCCCTGTGCCACCGGGCCAGCCCCAAAATGAACTTCTTACCAAGACATATTTTCAAAGACCCTGCTGTGCTCAGAATTTCTTTGGTCAATTAGCAAGGTTTAATTACATTTCCTTTTAAAAAGTAAATGAGTTTTGCAAGTCTGTATTATTTTGTTTCTTTCATATTTTCTTTTTATAGCTTTGCTATTAAAAAGTGGAGTCATAATTAAAGTATACATTTTTAATGTAATCAAACGACATTGTCTTTTATTTTCAAAGTAAGTCAAAATAAAATGTGTATTTAAGTTTGTAGTGTGTGAGGCATGTATATTTATACTCTAAACATTTAAAATACTTTGTTTTATTTAGTCATCCTTGGTCACATATGCATTTAGTCAAATTCATGAAAATTTTTGGTACATAAATAAAGCACTTCTAGATTTTTAAATTTTTAATCACTTATGCAATATTTGAATCCTCTTTTTGAATGATTTAGAATGAATTATACCCAGTTGTGTACTGGTAGGAGGCAAAAAATGCTCTGGTTTGTACAACTTGCCACTTTCCACGATGCGAATATTCTCACCACAGTGAATTTCAAGCCACAAAGTTAAGGTGATATCAACTGGCTCTCAAACTTCCTGAAAATTTAACAATTGGCTCCCTAGAGCCCCTACTAACTGGCCCCAGCACATCATTGTAGCACTTACTATTTCACAAACTAAATTCTGGTATTGAAAAACTATCATAAAATCACGGACAACAATCTCTACATGAATAACCTCCTAGAAAAGAAAGAAAGTTAGATAAGGCTAAGAAGATACAATTAGACAATTTGGGAATGATCTTAATGATTAGACAATAGCACTTAAAGCAGTATTCTAAAGCTCATCTGTACAACTGACATTTTTCCATGGTTCATTAATAACCGTTCTTGCTGTGTTGATCTGACAATCAATTCTCTAAAATGGATAAATCACAGAGACTATGCTTATGCTATTGTGAGCAAAGAAAAGGCGAGGAGTTGCTATAAATAAGTGAAAAAGATTTCTTAATCATATGCAACACATACGAAGCTGTTGCTAATCATAGATTATTGGTGTATCTGGCAATGATCACCGCATCCAAGTGTTTGGTTGTTTAAATGAAATAATAGCCGTGTCAAAGCTAAAGCATGGAATAAAATATGTCAAGAAGAAAAGGACCACTATGCAATATCCAAATACTGGAAACTAAAGTACAGACATGGTCTCTTACCAGTGAAAAGATACTCCAAACTTCCCACAACTGCAATAATATTTTTCTTTTAAGGTAAATATTGGAATTATTTTCTCTTGAAAATATTTCTACATTGAAATTATCTAAGAAATTTACAACTTAAAGAAAAACATAAAGAATTGTTTGGAAAAAGACAATAGAGTTCCTGAATTGTCAGACTGACAACAAAGAATAAAGCTTTACTCAATGATCTCTTGGCTATTGTGCTATTTTAAATACTAGACAATGCAAGCAAAATGTACAAAGTACCTGGTCTGTAGAAAGAGCTGACTTGCAAATAGGAAAGAGAAGAAAAATTACCACAGAAACATATATAAACCCTGTATTCTGAGGAATGTGTATGAATATTTTTGTGTCACAAGCATTTTGTGTCACATGCATTTAAGTGTGTGCTTGTGTGTATGTACTTGTGGCAGAGCTGAGGGGAAATTTTCCTATTTTTAAGCTTATATTTAATTACACTATCAAAGGGAATCTTCTGAAATGGGCACTTACTATGAAATATTGGAAGTTAAGAACGTGTTTATAATTAAGCTCCATGTTAGTAGCCATACAATAAATGTTAATTAATCTACACTAAAACACAAAGTTTTCTAGCGATAGCTGTGGAAATGAAAAAGGCAATAGACTTGGCATAAAAACCACAGAGTTGGTTCATTTATCTCTTAGTTGTAATCCCTTTATTCTCAGTTTACTACCGGCCTCATAGATTAATACACATAAAAGTACTTTATTAACTTCCCCATAAATAAATAGAAAGTTTTACCTGAGACAAACTTTCTATAGCATTTGAAAATATATTTTCACAATATAATTGTATTTTATTCTCCTCAGATGCTAGATAAAATGACATTGGCCTTTAATTATCATCTCTCTCACATACTGATACATTTACTTCTTTCCACTCTGGAATATACTATTTCTCAACTCAAGAAGAGACTATCTATGTAACACAGAAAAATTTTGAACTTCAGTTTGGTAAAGTATGTCAAACTCAGTAAAATCCATGATATTAAAGATCTGGGCTACTGGAAATACTGTATTTGAGTGATTATATTTTAAATGTTTATTATATTACAAACAGAGCTCCATCAGTACTTAGGTAGATATAAAGCAAGTCTTATTAAAAGAAAATTCTCCATGGAATGTGAATAGAGAAAGCTCTATAATTCATAATTACATTTAGTCACCAATTTGAAAAGAGCTCTAGTATTTTACACTTAAATAAATCACACTGACATAAAATTAATATCCACAGTATGAAAGAATGATGATTTAGTGAATCTGGGTTAACTCTTCCTCTCTAAGATAATAATTGATTTTAATATTGATAGCTCATTATCCTCATGGTGCTATATTGAATGTGTTGTGCATATGTCAAAATATATTTGCCACACTAAATGCAATTTACAAACAGTATTATCCACACATTCTGTGTGTTTATTTAGATGGGTATATACACCAAGAAATAAATATAACAAGTGTATTTATTGTGTTAAACATAACGTGTTAAAAATGTTTAACACATAAACACCAAGAAACAAATATAACAAGTGTATTTATTGTGTTAAACATAACGTGTTAAAAATGTTTAACACATAAACGTATGTTAAAATAATAAAGCTGATACTTTATCTAATGTTCATAAGTAAGACTTGAATATTAGAAAAATTCCTTATTTAGGTATTTCAATAGTTCCATAGGAAGAAAGTTTTTATTAGCATAAGTAAAGTCTTTTCTGATAGTGATTATGCTCTAAAAATATTAATTGGGGTTTCTGTTGAGAAAAAGAAATCATCACGCCATTCTCACAATCCTATGATACTTAAGCACATATAAAATAAGTACGGGAAGAACATTGTCATTGCTCATTTTTTTTTTTTTTACCATAATCCAGGTTTGCTTCGTGAATACACCACAACAGTATCTCAGTGAGTTCTCTGAGCTTTCCACATTAAAATGGTAAGACATTTCCAGACATATGGCTCAAAGATATGTTTTAGTAAATTCTGTAGTGAAGTTCAATAAGCACTAAGATTCTGCTTATTATGCAAAAGTCTACTTTGATGGTTCAATTTCTTTGTCTTCTCATATTACGCTATTTCCTTTCCTTAGCAATTTTATGCATTAACATAGCAAAACCTCAAGGACCATGATCTAGGTTCTAAAATGTAAAGACAGGAAGCTCAATTTTATGCAACATGAAACTAAAGCTGCTGTGAACAGTCATTGAATACTGGTGGCAATTCTACAGGACTGAAACTTTATAATTGTTTATAACAGCCCAACAACAACATATCACAAAAAGTTTATTATTGCAATTTTTCTGAAATTGCTAGAACATAACTTCTCATTTTAAAAGATAATAATTTAACAAAACAATAGGACTTTTAAAAGTTAATTAACTTTGAAAAAATGATGACTTTTCCTAGGATTATCATGTATGCGTTAGTTCATCTTCTTACAAAGACAGGACTTTGGAACTCTCTTTTATTTTTAAACTCCTCAATTTACAAACCATGTTTCTGAGAGCTCATAAGACAAACTCAAATAATGGGAACATAATAATCTCAGAAGAAATTCCTTCATTCACTCATTGAAGTGAGAAAATCTGGCCTTCAAAATGCTGAATATCAAGATGTTGACCCTATCATGCTAGAGATATTCCCATAGCATTCAAATTCATCCTTGGGACATGTGTTTTTTAATGAAATTAAAACATATTGAAAAAAAGTTGAGAAAAGGTAAGCTTTTGTCTCTTTTATATTTAAAAAATCTTTAATAGGGGCTGGCTGGGTGGCATAGTGGTTAAGTTCATGTGCTCCTCTTTGGCTGCCTGGTATTTGCAGGTTTGGATCCTGGGCGTAGACCTACATACCAGTCACCAAGCCATGCTGTGGCAGTGTCCTACATACAAAAAAAAAGACTGGTGCAGATGTTAGCTCAGCAATGATTTTCCTCAAGCAAAAAGAGGAAGATTGGCAACAGATGTTAGCTCAGGGCCAATCTTCCTTGCCAAAAAAAAAAAAAGTTCTTTAATATTTAATGTACTATTTGATTCTCTGAATTATCATTATTAACAGCATGAATAATAAATATTTACCAATAAAGCACAGCTACCTTTAAAGTTAAGACTTTAGTAGCATTATTTAATTGAATAACAAGACAATTTTGAACCATATAGTCATGATATAGAGGATTGTTTTTTTTCCTTTAAAAATGTAACCAACTACATATAAAAAAATGATTTTATGTTGTGGATGAGGAAAAAAAAAAGCCCAGGAAAGTAAGGATCACATCACACAGTAAATAAATGACAGATTTCATTTGGAAAGTTTAAGATGGCCCTCCTTTTGGAAGCTGTATACTCACTTCTGGGATAGAGAGGAAAGGATAGCAGGCCAGAGAAGGGGATCTGGGTCCTTTATTGTTACCATTAAAATCTTACATAAAACTGTCTCCACATTCCATAAAAATGCCACGGTGCTTCAGGAGAAATACAGACCTGAGACAATAGTTTATTTTGGCTGAAACTAAAGTTCCAGAAGTGAAGAGTTACTGCTAGAAATAGGAACCAGCTTTGAGAAAAATTTAACTGAACTAGGATGCAGCAAAAGAGCTGTAGCATTAATACCCTAGCACTTCGGGATCCGAATCAACGGTCCTTTGTTAAGAACCTTGCAACATAATTAGTCATTCAGAGGAAGTAAAGAGGTCTGAGGTTGGATTCTAGTTACCCAGGGAATTCCCTTTTCCTCTGGCACCCACTTGCCAGTACAGCTATAAAACAGGAGCAGAAATGTCTCACTCTGTAAATGATTAATAATAACTGATTTACATGAAATTAAGTTGTTCACTAGCTAAGTCACAGTTGACCTGGGTTCTAGGGAGGCCCCCCCACAACTTCCTGAATAACCAAAGCAAGTCACCATCTCTGGGCTTCTTCATCTCTGTTCCCCAAATGGGGAATTCTCCAAGGGCTGTGCTTAGTCCGCTATTTTCTATAAAGAATTTCCCTATCTTAACAGTTCACCATTTTTAAGGTGTCATAACCATACGAATTACTCTCAACAAATATTTATTGACTATGTACAAACAAATGAGTAAGTGATATGCCACGTAACTTCACTAAGGAGCTTATAAAAATAGTATGTGTGTGTGTGTGTGCGTGAGTGTGTTGGGTGGAGATATTAGGAAAAGAGAGTTTTTACAAAATTTAAAAATAGCTCAAACCATCAAAGAATAGGCTTAGTGCCAGAAGAGAGATAAAAACACCTATGGATAATCAAAGAAGGAAAAATCACATGAAATTAAGGAATCATGAAAGGTTTCAGGAAGAGATTAAACTTATGAAAGTTCTTAAAGAAAAAGCAGAGCTTCTATAATGGGAGATGACAGAAGAGGGCTTTCAGGTGACATGGAAAATAAGAGCAAAAACTTAAGGGTAGAAAATGACTAGTGGGTGCAGAAAACAGTGAGTACATGGGGTAGGGAATATAGACGGGATAGATGATGGAATCATCTCAGAAAGATAGGTTGTGGCCATGCGGTGCCTTGAATGACTGACTGAGAGAAGCAACGTGTTTTTAGTAGAAAAAAATGTTCTGTCACAGTGGTAAGGAATGGATACAACAAAAGTATAGGTGCCCAGCCTATGGGATCTTGAGACAAGTAAGGGTAGAGTAGATCAGAACACTATGCTGCTGACAAACTATCTGGAACTCAGTATAGGGCCCTAATTCAGCAGAGAGCCTGATATCTCATAGAAAAGTAAAACAGAAGACTTTTAAATTTAGACAACACTATAGAGATTCATGGGTGAGATGGGACTGTATATTCTGCAAAATAATTCATTCTACACTCTCAAAGTTGGTGACAGGTAGGCCTAAGCCTACAGATCCAAGGTTTTGAGGATCAGCAACTAAGTATGGTTAGACATCAGGAGAGTTCTCAGCAGTCCTGCTCTTCTAACTGCCTACTGGGCATTCCTACTCTGCTGTCTTGCCATCCTCTACAAGTCTTTCCCAACCTCTCTATCAGTGGCACAAGTTTCCCATTTCCCATTTCTTTCCACTTTTCTCCATCCCTCACAACCTATTAACCACAACGCTCTGTGTAATTTTCCTTTGAGATGGCAAACATCACCTGAGTCAGGTTCAGCATCTTATTCTAAAATTACTGCAGTAATCACTTAGCCAATCCATACTTTTTAACCTGCTTTCTAGGTACTTCCAAATTTGCTTTTACTCTGCTTTTTAAGTCTGTTCCTATTGTATCAAGGTAGGTATCATAAGTTCAGATGACGCTGGTCTCATTACTATATCCCAAGAACATCTGAAACCAATTCCATCTCCTGTGAATATAATTATTCATAAAATGTTTACTGAGTGCTTTCAATGTGCCAGTCACTGTGCAGGGCACTGAAGGGACACAAAGATGAGTAAGAAATTATTCCTGCCCTTAAGGAGCTCATAGCATTGGAGAAAATTGAGAGAGAGAGAGAGAAAAGAAGAGATAGAGTAAAAAAAAAAAAAAATATGGATGCCAATTATTCTCTGCTTTATACTTTTCTGTACTGCAAATTTTGAAATATAAAATAAGTTACACTGAAAAAATAAGTCAATACAGTGAAGGAGGTGCTAGTAGAGTGGAGGAATTTCCACAGTGCCTTGAGAAGGAAGAGAAGCACTCAATCTGCTTGATTTTAGTTAAGAAGGAATTCCATAGAAGGCAAATGTGAGCCAGGGTTCAGAAATGAAAAGAGTTTGCCTAAAAGAGAAACTAGGAATTGCATTAAGATCAGAGAGAAGAGAGGACTGAAGTAGAGCACCTGGAATGTACTGGGAACACTAACTACTTCAACATGCTGGCAACAAGGATGTAGGAAAGAAAGAACATGAGGCCCAGGCCAGCTGGTGAGAGGCCTTGATTTCCATGCTGTACGCTTCCCCTTGATAATGATAACTGATGGTTTTCAAACAGAAAGAGTAAAAAATTGGTTTTGAATGTTGAATTTTGGTATCTATAAACGAAATATGACATATGTTCCCTCTCTACTGTTATAAAAATCTTCACGCTCCTGTCCAGATCAATTAAAGGCAGGGATCATTTAATATATTGTCACCAGTAGTAGTGCATGGTATGCATTGAACAAAAACCAACCAATTAGTTCCAGTATAATCTTGATGGTCAAAGATGGTAAGCTATTGTCTCTGGTAAAATTCCAGTATAATACCATTTCTAATCACTAAGAAAAGAAAGAGAAATTCTTTAAATATACAATGTAATTTCTACAGTATTCTTGATGTTGATATAATAATAATAATTAACCTCTAAGTAGTGCTTATTCTGTTCTAGGCTGTATTCTAATTTATTGACTCAATCTTTCATTTCAAGAATAAGGAAACTGAGGCACAGAAAGGTTCCAAAACACATGCAAGGTCACATGACCAGCAAGGCACAGAGCTAGGGTTTAATCCTGAGAAATCTTCCACCAGAGTCTGTGTTCTTAACCACTGCCAAGATAATTTTGTCCAAGTACTCCATTTTGAACCCATATCAAAAGAGATCCTACTGAAAGAAACTCAAAAGACCACCACAAGCATCATTTAATGGCTTGTACCTTCTCAATCTAAAAATTTCAAAGCCATACATGATTTCAAAATTCTCAAGGTCTTTAATTACATAGGTGACCACCTCGTTAATAAAGTGACGTGATTACTTGGTAATTTCACTCCCCAAACATAAGACCACTGGACGTTAACAAGCATATCCTGGGAAGAAGGAATGATCATGAACCCATTCAATAATTCACTCATCTTTTCAGCCTTAGATTCTACCAACAAAGGATCTAAACAGCTTGCAAAACACCATCTTTAATAGCGTGATATTACTACTGGGTATGATGATAGGGTATTAGGCTTCAACTGCTTTGAACCTATAGGCTTCTCAGCAATGAATTCATTTTCTTATGACTTTTCTGAAAATTTGTTTTCAGAGCAATTGTGCTTTTTTTACTGCTCAAGAGACCATGTTAAGTGAACTAGCTGGGACCAGGACATTCTTGGGATGCCTCTTTAGAACCCTGTCACAAAGTGTAAAACTCCCGTGTAATTACTCAAGTTTCCTGAATACTCTCACCAAGTAATTTACAATGTTTTCAACAAAACATATGTGGAATAAAAGATTGGAACATATGTTGTGACATCTTTTGTAAACAGTAGTCATGTAAGCAGATCTGTTCTCAGCCAAAAGAAGTAGTTTCTATTTGAAAAGCAGCAACAACATCTCCACATTGGAAGAGAAAATATCTACTATGAATATACACTGTCTCATGGCCTATATAAAAAGTTAAATAAATATATATTATATAAAGAGATTTTATAAAGAACTACTAAGTCATCATAACTTTTTATTAAATTAACCTTTTTATTTTGAGATAATTATTGATTCACATGTAATCACAAATAGCACAGGGAGATTCCATGTAACTTTGCCCAGTTTTACCCATGGTGATCTTGCACAACGTCATCATGTGGCATTGAACAGTCAAGATACAGGACATTTCCATCATCGTAAAGATCCCTCCTGCTGCTCTTTTATAGCTACATCCAATTCCCTCTGGGCTCCACCCCTTCTTTAACTCCTAGCAACCATTAATCTGTTCTGTTTCTATAATTTTTGTCCTTTCAAGAATGTTATACAAATGGAATAATACTGTATATAACATTTGGGATTGGCTTTTTTCACTCACCATCATTCTTTGGAGATTCATCCAAGTTGTTGAAATTCATCAACAGTTCCCTCTTCTTTAATTGCTGACCCTCTTAATAGGGTCTTTCACAGAGCAAAAGTTGTTTTGCTTGAATAGAGCAGTTGTTGTCTTAAAGTATTTTGCTTTGTGAGGTTATCCCTTTCCTGGACGTTTACCTAAAGACAGTAGACTTTTGTTGGAACTTTTTTTGTTTGTGTTTGTTGGTGTTTTGAGGTTGCTGGCTTCTTCAGCCCCAAGTCTGGGACGTATAAAGCAAAAGCAAATGTAGGGAACTCACCACCATGTCATTTCTTGGAACTCAAAGTCCCTCACCATTCTGTCTTCCTTTCTCTACCTTTCAGAATCTTCTCAGGTTTATGTTATACTTCATGTCCAGGGTTTTCAGTTGTACTTAGTGAAAGGAATCAAGAAAAGTACATTTATTCTATCTTTCTGGAGAAGACCCCAAATTTACTTTTAATACAGAAACTTATTTATAAACTATGCAATGTTATTTTAAAACATGAGTGGTATAGAAATCATAATGTCATGTCTTTTTTGCAAGCAATTTTCATGTTTATTTACAAGTAAAGAGATTAGTAGTAGGAGAAAAGGAAATGATCTTACACTCTCTTGTGTGTATATGGGATGCAAATTTCAAATCTATGTCTGTTATGTCAAAGGATGCCTAATGTCTAAACCCAGAATTTTAAACACTTAAGAGTAAAGCAAATCAAGATTACTTGTTTTTAAAAGTTCCATGCAATTTAGATCCACAATTTTCTACAATTATTCAGGTACTTATTTTATTCTTTTACCAAATATTTGAACAGAAACTCTGTACCAGACATTGTCCTATGTACTTGGAGCTATAGATTCAATCTCTGCAATCAAGTTTAGAATATGTGGATTAATAAATAATTTTAATGCAAAATGATTCACTTAAAAATAAAAAGATGCACAATAAGCTATAAGACTATTGAAAGGAAAGGAGTGTATACCTTTTCCGGGGTGAAGTAAGGATGGCTTCAAGGAAGAAGCGACATCTGGGGTGGGTCTTAAAACAATGAGTGGAATTTTTGTAAATGCAGAAAGAAGGGTATTCCAGACAAAGGAAATAAAAAGAACAAGATCTTACAACACAAAAGAACACAGAATGCCTTCAGAAAGCAATACTTTCCTGGGGTTGAAGCCTAGCACATGGAGAGTGTTGGAGAATTGGAGGAAAAAAAATTGGCAAGAGAGTGTGGGCTGTGAGCAACATGCAGTATATTAATTCAAGGATTTTAATCAAGGCAGGATTAGATGGGTGTGTCTGAAGAGCAGGAACCTGGCCTTAGTCTTCAGATCCTCTCCATCCCCCTCCCTCCCAAGGAATTCTCAACTCAGGCACTATTGACATTTGGACCAGATAATTCTTTGTTGTGAGGGCCATCCTGTGCATTGAAAGATGGTTAGCAGCATCCTTGGCCCCTAACCACTAGATGACAATAAGCACTTCACCCATTTTCAAGTTGTGACAATTATATGTCTCTAGATATTGCCAAATGTTTCCTGGGGGGACAAAATCACTCCAGTTTGAGAACAACTGATCCCACCTTAAGTTCCAGCACTGTGCTAGATACATAGTGATCAATGAAGAATGTTTAAATCAATGGTCACACTTGCATGAATTAAAAAAAACCAGGAAGGAAACATTGGGACAAACTGGAGAGGGACTCTTATAAGGATCCAGGTGTAAAATCACATTTCTAAACTAAGAAATTAGGGTAAGGGAAATATTAAGCAATTGTTTAGAACGTAAAATCGATAGCCTTTCATAACTAACTACACAAATAGCTTTTCTATTGGTTAGTTGCTATCTTCTTTCCTTATCAAACTTATCATGATCCGTAGCTGAGATCATACAGCTAAGCTAATTAACATGGTTTGAGAGAGGAATATTCAAATTATTTCAATTTTCCTCTTTATTGATGAATACCTTAACACATTTATTAAATTGACTTGGTCAAATAGGCAGCTACATAACATATGGGTCCTGAGTTTTTAGACACTTTTTGCTTTTTAAATCAACCACACATTTTTTTTAGAAGTACAGCACTTTGCCAATGGAAGGCACTCAATGCACACTTTATAAATGACTGAATGACTGAAGGAGTGGGGGAGATGAATCAGTCATTCTAAAAATATGATCAACCATTTCAAAGTGGCATCCTTGAATGGGTTTTCCATTTATAGCTGGGCAAACACACACAGCTCCCTGTTTAACACAGAATGCATTTATTATGTGGCTGGCAATGAGTAGGGTAGTGCCCTATAGCCACCAAAGAAACTTGTTCTCTGAAAGAAGCTAAGGTCACAAAACCTGTGCCTGTAGTTTTGGCATTATTAGCACCACTCCACTCACTTGAGCTAATTGACAAATTTTCCAGTAACAGATAATGACTGGCTGGGGTGGTAGATATAAGTGCTACTATCACCACAGCTATATTTATACTCATAATATGAGATAGCATTATGCAACGGAAAGAGCCAAGTTAATAGGGTAAAATAAAATAATTTGATAGTTAGGACTTTGCAAAGTTAACCATTTCACTTTTATTTTAAGCAAGATGATCCTTACACCCCGGAATTAAAAAGGACAAGATCACTGCTCCCCGACACTGCAGTTTATCCTCTCTTCTGGTGTTGACTAAGGAAATCTAGAACAGAAAATCAACACCACTGCTATTGTTTGCTTTCTGGATTATTTGTGAAAAGGAATATTAAATTATCCAAAGACTAATATTTAGAGAATTCTATATTTAGTAACTTCAAGTCCTTCAAAGAAGGGTGCCATATTAATGTAATACATAATACTTGTTCTTTGGGAAATGTTTGAATTTTAGTGTTTTTCAGTTCTCCATTTTCCTAAACTAAAAGCAATTAAGTGGATATGGAATGAAATCTCAAATCAACTTTACTTATAAATAAAATATATATATATATATATATATATATATATATATTTGTCAAATGGCTCCTATAGCATGAGAAGACTACCAGCTGTACAACATTCTAATAAGATTTTACTGTCAGCAGATCAGAACTTTTGAATGATACTGGATTCAAAATAAAGGAATAAAGATAGGACTTGGAAAATTAAGCATATTTTGTAGCTGCCAGGCAATATAATTTTTCAAGATTGAGTAATGTATTAATTCCCTATAGGAATAAGCAGACTTTTAGTTTCCACAGCCTTATAAGCCAAATTTTTATATTTTTGGCTTAGAACAATGGAGCAAGCCCCCATTCCTTCAAAAGTTTTCCACATCCTCTTTAATATCCACACAGTGCAATGACTGAGTATTTTTGTAATTTATTTGTATTTCATCCTGAGATTTATAAAGATGAAACAACTCCAAAAGATTTATGATTGAATGCAGTGCATATGAAAATTCATAAACGCAGTTCCATTAAACCAATCAATGTTTCCCATAATTACAAAGTTATAGTTTAACAGAAGTGAACTCTTGATGTGCTGGAATTCAAAGTCTAAAGGTATTATCAACACTGTGGGAACAGAAACTTTAGAATTAAAAGGCCTCTATACGTTTTTATCAAATAAATCAGAGACGTAAATTACTTAAGCCTCAAATATACTAATATAATGGTCATTTTCACAATGGTAAATAACCAAAGCTATACCTGTGGAGAGAAAATCAACTTTCCTATCGCAGCTCCCAATGACTGAGGCCACACAGAGCATACTGGTATGATGCTGTTTCACAGCCACAAACTGTGTTTTGTTTAAAAGTATCAGGAATATCTGAAAACCAATATAATTATAAATTTATTGATGAAAAGTTGATGAGTAGAAAGATTCAATTTTCAAAAAGACATTATGAAGTAAGAATTTTCATCTTGTGGTCATAACTGCCATTGTCAAGCAAGAGAAATTTCTACAATAATCTTTAAAATATCTGAATGGGGGGTCAGCCCCGTGGCCGAGTGGTTAAGTTCACGTGCTCCACTGTGGAAGCCCAGGGTTTCGTCAGTTCGGATCCTGGGCACAGACATGGAACCACTGGTCAGGCCATGTTGAGGCAGCATCCCACATGCCACAGCTAGAAAGACCTGCAACTAAGATATACAACTGTGTACGGGGAGTTTTGGGGAGCTAAAGCAGAAAAATAAAAAAGAAGATTGGCAATAGTTGTTAGCTCAGGTGCCAATCTTTTAAAAAAAAATCTGAATGGCATAGCATTAAATTTATTTTTAGAAAAAAAAATGAATGTGCAAGCTTTTGTGGGGGCAGAACTATAATAAATAATTGCGTACACCAGGCATCTTTAACTCAGGACATATTAGTATAAGGCAGGCAGTGAGAAACATGGGTACAGTAATGGCATCAATCCAGTCACTGAGCTACTAGTGACACAAAACAACTTGCTCTCTTGGTCTCCCCAGTCACACTCTTGGTCCTTTCAACATCATCTACTTGAAAAAATATATATACCTGAGTTAAGCGGTTTATCAAACCTTAAGATGAAGGAAATTTTTAGTTCAAATGAAATTTTTAGTTCAGATCAAGTGTTTTTTGTTATTGTTTAATTTAGCATTATGACTGTTAAAATAAATATCAACCACAGTTACTTGTGTTCAAAGAGCTAATAACTACATATAAAGCGGACAAGAGAGATTTGCTCTATTATTGAGACAAATAAATTCCTTAGTCAAAAATAAAGGATGAACACAAAATTTAGGGAAAATGGCAATGTATCACACTTTTAAATTTAATTTGGGGATAGACTTTCAGTTTTCTTTTTAATGTCTGTTTATTTCCTTTGTATCTTGTTTCTTTTTGGTCTTCTAAGAGTTTTGGCATTTGGTTTCTCTTTTTGCCCTGCATCTTATGTAACCCCACGTATTTTCTTCGTGAACTGCTGGTTAGAATGTATGTGCATTTACTTTAAAGGAACTCATTAATTTTGACTGAGATAAATAAAAACGAAACATAAGTCTAGAATCCTCTGAAATTAAATAAGCAAGCAAACAGAAGCAGACAGAAAAGCCATCAATTGATGCTTGATGTTTACTCTTTAACCAAGACCCTGCCTTTCTAATAAAAGTCCTTACATAAGGATCAATTACCATTTGATTTAAAGTAGAATGTGAAATAATGTAAAGATAAAATACCTGTTGGGCTAATTCAGTTGGGGGCCACAGGCCTCCAGATTCCTAGCCTTTCCTCTTCAAATTTCCTATGTTCCCACAATTCAGGCTTTCTACTGAAGAAGTTTCCAAGGGGCCTACAAAGCTCATTCTTGGTTTTGCCCTGCACTTTGCTGAAGATCAAGGTTTGAGGTTTCTTTGAATTCCTGCTCCGTGGAGATCTGATGGACTTTCTAGCAGGTGTGAAGACCCCATGGCTCCTTCTGTCGCATTGCATTTCCATTTATTAAATACTTTATCTTGGAGGATGAAGCAAAAATGACTTTCGTGTTTCCTGACAGTCTCCTTCTTCAAAGGACTTAATAGTGATTTGTTTATTTCAGAGGAAATGGAGACCAGTCAGTGATGACAGATTTATTGGCTAAGTGGACATCACACACAAAAAAACCTTTTCTTACAATTCAGGCTTTCTTCTAAACACACTCTAAATGTTCAAGACAATGTTACACATTTTGGCAAATCAAACCCATGTGATTCAATATAGTCAAATTTGTGAATTGATATGACTTCCCCCACAACCATTTCCAGAATAACTTAAAGAAAAGAAAATAACCAAAGAAAACTAATGTTACCCTAAATTAAGAGAATAAAGGCATTCTGATGAACTGTTAATAAATATCTGGAATATTAAAACAAAAAGTGACAAACTGGAAGGATTCAACTAAGATGTCTGGAATTTAGAAAGAGCATTTGGAAAATAGGAAAACCCTCAAACTCTAGACCAGGAAGTAATTTCAAGCATAATAATACTATGGATTTAACTGTCATATTAATCACTAATAAAATATTTGTTAATGTTCAAATTTTGAGAGCAAATATGAAGAATAGGCATCAACTCCAGAATAGATCAAATTATTCCTCCTCAGTGAATAACCAATTTTGGCAGAAAATAGATGTCATGCAAGGTGGACACTGACATCTCATCAAGGGAAATTCTACCCCTTCTAGACTCAATTTAAAAAAAACTGAGCTAACTAATGTTCAGTATTCATTCAAATCAAATGGACAGTGGTAATTAAGTGATAATATTGCTAGTCTAGGAAAGAAGATTTATATGCTATCATTACTCTTATTGTCAAAAGTGAACAGTTGAGCAATCCTCAAGAGTAAAATTTCAGCTGTTTGACATCTAATAAATACGTGGGATGCAATTTTTAAACAACAGATTATAGAAATAAGAGAAAGATACTGAATTGGAAGTTATTAGTCCCAGTTCTACATACATTATCTTAGCGGTGCCACTCACTGAGCCTCAATTTTCTCATCTTTAAGATTGAGGGTGTGGTTTTGATGAATTCTAGAATCCTTTCCAATTCCAACATTCTGTGAAAGTGCTTGAATATAGCCTGTAGGAGGGTCTTAACAGCTCTCAGGATAAAGATGGAGAGAAATGCAAAGAAGACTAAAGAAGGGAAACCTAGGAAGCCTAAAAGTCATTTCACTTGTTTCACAATATTCATCTAAAGTCACCCCTTGAATGTGAGAGAGCTTATATCTTCACAGTCATGCCTATAAATGGGCTCCACAAAATCTTCCATGCGCTTAATCCTCCCTGGCCTTATCAAGATGACATCAATTTCATGCCCAAAATAATACAGCATATATATTTAACCAGCTAGCAAAATCTCTTACCTTTCACTGTGATTTTATCAAATGACATCCTGGGAATAATATTTTTGAATTACAAAGTTTAGCTATTTATGATCAATTCCTGCCCCACAAACCTTGGTGCATAAGACAAACGAATGCTTAAATCATAAAAATGGAGGAACTGAACAAGAATGCCCTAGAGGCAGATTTTGTGCATGATTCCAGGAACCCAAAACCTACCCTGCATTTCATATCTTCATTCTTCAACAAGGATCCTTATATTTTCCTCCAAGGGTGTTTTGACCCAGGTCACAGTCTAACAGATATTCATGCACTCATGACTTCAGAAGTGGAAAGCAAGAAGCAAAAGGAATTGAGGCAGGTATGACACATTTTCTGAAAACTGCCTGGATTTCTCTGGATATTTTTCTCACCTTTGCTACATTATTATATCCTCTATCATATTGTTGCCTTCAGTTGTTTCCATCTTTGTCTTCCCTACTATGCTCTGGACCCTTCTAGAAACCTCAAGGTGTTCTATTCATCTCAGTGTACCCACAGCATGGAACCAAGTCCCTGGCACATAGTAGGCATTTAGAGAATTATGTCTGTTTGTGAATTATGAAGCTACAGAAACACCTATTGCATTGATGTGTGGGTCCAGGGCCAGGGAGAGGATCGGCCACAATGTGACACTAATTATCATTTATCTAAATAGTTCCCTGACCTACTTGTTTTTAAGGAATTCAGCTTGATCTAAAATATTAATACTGCTTCTTAAGGTTAATAATTAGGTGATTCAAAATGAAGTGTAATTCTCTTAGTAAAATGAGAAAGACTTTTTTTTTTTTAACATTAGGAGAAGTATAGAGAAAATGTCAGAAAGTATTTATATCAGATCTGCGAATAGCATAACTACCTCCTGAAGAAAATCCCTTATTAACACTTCTGCTTGTGACTCTTGTGTTAAGCGGCCCCTGCCTCGTTCAGCACCGCTTTAGAACAGTTAAATTACGGATCCACTTTGAATAATATATTTAAATTTCCGATTGGTTTGGTTTGGCTTCCTCACAGCCTGAGTTTTCAAGGTAAAACTATTCAGGTTGGAAGTCACTTTTTCCTATTGTGTACTAACATGCATTTAACTACTTTATTGTATTTAAATAACATTAATTAGCCATGCTTTTTTTTAATAGAGAATGTTTGCATATGCAGACTGTTTCTTCTAAATGTTTTCTGTTAAAAAAATAAACAACCTCTTATTTCTATTTAATGTGTCCATGGAAAAACTGCGCTTCTTTTTAACTGGAAAAAACTAAGATTTACTTGCCTAAAGTAAAAAACAATTGCCATTAGTAACATAGATTACCACATCCCTATGTTTACACACCAATGGCCACCAATATTATATGAGCAAATTTTCAATATAGGAATAAACTCATAAATTTCACTTACTGAAAACTACTAAAATGTTTTCCCTAATCTTCTACATTGCCAATAAAACTTTATTGCAAATTACATTTGGTCTGGCCCGATTCTGTTCCAAAATCTCTTAAAAACCATTAGAGTTGCCTGGACACTTAGGTATGCTTGGCCCGGTATTGTAATGTTTGTATTTGTTTTTTGTGTTCCTAAGATCACCTGAATGCAGCCACTAACATTTTTCTACATTTTCATACTTTAATGTACACTCTCAACTGATAAATTCTGACATGAATGTATCCAGGGATACGTTTGGTTAATATGTAGTGTTAAAATGCTTTTTGTCCCACAAATCACTAGCAGTTCAATCATCAATTAATTATCAATTAATCTCTATTAAAAATGAATCCACTGATGAATAGTCCTCCTGCTTCCCACATATTCAAAACTCTGGTTGTGGCAGCTTAATTGTGTAATGTATGGCCACAGTCAAATAGGCCCAGATGTTTAACAGTACAGATGTTAAGGCTCCCTATTCTTCACTCTTCCTTGCATTTACTCTTTTCTAATGCTAACATGAATACTTCATCTTCATTTTCTTACCAAAAAGTTAAAAATCTCCTCTAATAGGCTCTTCCTTTTGTCAGCTACCTGACTTGCAATTCTGGAATTCACACCAGGGATTATAAAAGTCCAAATCTTTTGAGAGGCTTTAAAAGTTAATAATTCTTTGTCATTAACTGCCACTGTCTGATTCTATTAAGTTTTCATACTTTCTCCCTGGAAAATCTAGTCTAATTCCTGGCATGTTCCCCACCCTTTCCCAGAAAAATGTTCTCCTCCCTATTCCTCAAGAGGCCTGGAAGAATCTCCCTAGTTGACCTTACATTTTTGAATATGTTTTCATTGTTTGCCTCCCCACTTCCAAAATCCTATTTTTTTAATATTCACACCCATTGTTATGTTGTATTTTACTTCACTTTAATTCTGTATTTGTAAGTCAACAATGTAATATCTCTGATTTTGCTTTCATTTTGATAACCGTCCAAATCACAGTTTTAGGCATTATGTTTAATAATTATTTTAGGATTCACTTTGGACTCTTCAAAACCATGAACGTGTTTTATTTCTGTAAACATTTGGTTGAGTAAAGTAAGCATTTATCCAAAAGATGGTTTAGCAAAATAATATTCCTTACATTTTATTTTCAGTTATGCTTCAATTTTAAAAGTTAAACTTTTAATTGTATTTGGCTTAATGTGGTATTTGAATTTTCACAATCTCTTTGTCCACTTGAGGAAGTTGCCATCCTTGCTGACTCTCACCACTGAAGAGTAAGGAAGTTTGTCCTTAGGAGTTTTTGCCGAGGAGCCTGTTCAACTGGACTTTCTAATAGATGGAAATGTTCTACATCCGCACTGTTCAGTGCATTAGCCAGTAGTCACTAGCCAGTAGGCTAGTGAGTACTTGGAATGTGGTTAGTGTTATCAAGGAACTGATTTAATTTTCATTAATTTTAATTTAAATAGCCATATGTGGCTAGTGGCTACCATACTACACAGCATAGCAGAGTATTATGATTATTGGTGATAAACACAGATATACAAATGACTGTTTCTAGTAAATCTGTATTTTTATTAAGCAATTATAGCCAACATTGCTGTCCATGTGCAGAAAAGGATAAGATTTAGAATACAGAATACCTGCCTCAGAACTTTTCAACCTAGAAACAAGAACATTCCATGCTGGTAGTTCTCAATTTTGAGGAAGACTGTCGCTGTGCTAATATCTGTGTCAATGTTCCTCTATTTTGTATGTAGGACACTGCCACAGCATTGCTTGATGGGCAGTGTGTAGCTCCACACCCTGGGATCCAAACTCACGAACCCCAGGCCGCTGAAGCGGAGCGTGCAAACTTAACCACTATGCCACCGGGCTGGCCCCACTTGGGAGCTTTTTAAAGACACCAGTGTCCAGGTGAAATGATCAAATATCTGAGATTTGTTTCAAAATAATCAAGACAAGGTGATGGAGGTGTGGGATGATATAAATGAGATAAAATTTTCCACATATTGATAAATATTCAACATAATGGGCACATGAGGGTTTATGACACTATTTTCTCTATTATTTTAATGCATAATTTTTCAATATAAAATTTAAAAAATTTCAGCTGTACTCTAGATTAACTTAATCATAATCTATGAGGCATCAGTATTTTTTAAGAGTATCTAGATCATTCCAACATAACATCAGTGTTGAGAGTTACTGGTATGAATAAAGAAATCTTATGATACCACGTTAATGAAAAAGCCCAGAAGGACAGAGAATCTGCAAGTTATTTTTTCTTTATGAATTGAAGGAATTGTTGAAATAGAATCAGTATCAGCATCACAGACAGAATTTTTTAAATTGCCAAAATGTATTGTAGTATGGATTCATTTTAACTCTTTTAAAGAAATAAATGGTAAATCACTTGCACAAGTAGGCTTACTGCAAACTTTCCTTTCATCAGTTTATATGATATGTAACTAAGCTCAGAACCACAAGTGAGATTATTTTCTTAGCTTGTCTACCCCTCATTATCATTACTCTTCCCTTACTAGCTAGGCCACCTCATGCGTGGTCACTTGTCAGTGTCTCAGATCTACATTCTCTAATTATATAGCATTGTTTAAATATGCTTAACCAGTCATTCTGAAAGCAGAATGATACAAACAAGCTATCACGGATTGAATTGGCAGCATTATACGAATGTCCTCATAAAAGGAATTTTCCATTTCTTTTTTAAAATTCATTCTATTTGAAAATTATTTTTCTTTTTCAAATCGTGATCTATTTGTGCCACTAACACTACAATGCAAACTGATTCATATTCCATATTTTTTCCAAATGCCCAATGATTTCAAGTTTAATTTAATTTTTTAACTTTGTCAGACAGACATTTTAAATACTACAATTACTTGGCTGTATACAATGTGCAAAAATTCAACAATACATCATAACTTCACAGAATGTTTATTGAATCTCTTGTCTCACCCAAAAATAATGGAATGAGGCATTCCCATACATTAATTGACAGGAAATTGGGTTTAATAATCCCTAAATTGTTGAAAATATAGACACCTTCCTTATTTTTAAAATGTAGATTTTTTTTTGCTGATTTAAGATAAAGTTTTCAATAAATGCATATTTATTTTTGTTATGAGTTATTCACAAATGGTAAACATATACCAAGTAATCACAGGTATTTCACTTTCAGAAAGTATCCGTAAAAATCAATCAGAAACAAACACAGATAGTTACTTAAGTTGGATATTCATTAAACTCTCCTATGGATTGCCCAAGAATTTTTTGAATTGCTCTACTACTAGAAGTCTGGAATCAAGAGTCTCACAAAACTCCTAAAACCACTAATTCATTCATCATTAGTGAAGCATTTTCTATGCCAAGCATTTCTATACCAAGGACTTCTGTGCACCTAACCTGATGCTGGATACCATGCTAAAAGAAAAAGACACTGAGTTTTCCTTTGGGAGTGCATATAATTGAAATCAAAGACTAGAGACATGTGAAAGAAGAACAGCAAAGAGAACCATGAGGTAAAATTTAAGTGAATTATTATGCAGTATATAGACTCTAATGTGGTAAGGAAAATGCAATGATTAGTGTGGGGTGATATTGACCCGAGAAGGTGTTGCAAGCCAGATTTTAATGAAAATAATGAATATATCCTGGAAAAGATATTACAGACTATGAGATCGAAATACTAAATAAATTTGGCAGGCAGCATAGAGTTAAAAACATACACACACACACACACACACACACACGAGTACATGTAAAACTAGTGAAATCTGAATAAGGTTAGTGGATCGTATCTATATCAGTTTCCCGGGATGTATCAATATCAGCTTCCTGATTATGTTATTGTATTACAATTACGCAAGATATTACCACCGTGGGAAACCAGATAAAGGTCATATGGAATCCCTCTGTATTACTTCTTACAACCACACATGAATTTACAATTTTCTCAAAATAAAAAGTTTTGGTAAGAGGGGTAAGCATAAACAAGTTTATTGAAGGGATACTGATTAAAATAAAAGCAAAATGAATATCAACAAAACTGGCCCAGCTGGTCAATAAAGGCTTTAATAATTGAGTTGGGAGATTGTAGGCAGAAGTCCAATAATATATAGCCTTAAATTCTTATCAAAGGAAATTAGATAGTAAGTATATGTGCAATGTCACTAGGGGGTTCTTGACTAAATGGGAGATGCAGAAAACCTTGAATGCAGCTATGACTGTATATGTTTGGGCACCTACATTAGGAAGTATCAGAACAGTGTTTTAAACTAACGTTTAGCATTGTGTTCCAAAGACTAAATGAAAAGATCACTTTTCCGGGAAAATACTGCTCTAAATCTATCCATCCTTTTGATTATATATAAAATATATATGAGATCATATTATATATTTATTATATATTATATTTATATATAACATATTATATGATATATAATAGACATATATGTATGATAGTAAACAAAACTTGGTTGCACATAAGAATTAGTACAAGTAAAATCTAGTAGTGTACCATTGATGGACATTGGCCACTCCATGCGTCATGTGCATCAAAGCCTATAATTAAACATTCATAGTGTAAATGCAGAATAATTTCAGTTTAATGTAGAGTTCCAAGAAGAGGAATGATGGAGTCAAAATATCCCTATATGTTGAATATAAGACTCCATTAGGAAAACATGAAAAGAAGTAAAGTTACTCAGAAGAGAGCTACATCAGGAGCCCTGGGGAGAAAACTAAATTAAGTGCAAGAGACATCAAAGTAGGAATAGGAAAAAATATATATATAGAAAATGTGAACAGAATGGATTTGGGCTGAGCAGTACAGGAAGAAGCAGCATAACTGAGTCCTGAATATAAGTCTAGTGGAAAAAGAGAAATCGTCAATTGAGACCATTAATGTGAAGGCATTTTGAATGTAAATTAAAATTAACTACATAAAAGAGGAATTTTTTATTACTTTGGAAATAGAGTTGTGTTTGGACAAAAAAGGAAAAAAGATTCCTTGGAAGAACCAACTATATTTTTTATGTTTAGTTTTCTGTTTTGAGGGTCTAGTAAGAATTAAGGATCTGGAATTAGCATGAGGGGTCAGTGTTGGAGTGTTCCAGAGGTTGTTTGGTTAGTTGTATCAGGAACAGATGGATTTGGTGTTTACAGATTGTGCGGAAGATGGGTGTGGCCAAGAGCAGAGGAGAAACAAGGAAGACACGTCTGGTTAGCAAAGACAAAATGGCTAACCATTAATATTTTTGTGTATCTTCTATGCAAGGATTGCATTCAATCAAAGCAATAAAGTCAATACTCATCAAAGAATGAAGATAAAATGTCCTTGAGACAAGGGAGAGTTGCCTGGTATCTACTTGTAGCTATTTATTACTTTGAACACAAAGAGGCAAATACATTTTGGGTAAAGCTCAATTTAACAAAATTTACTTGCATTAAATTAAAAATTTTAAAACAGGAAAAAGATCCTTCAATTCATAAACAGCTACCCAAAATATGATTCTGTTTACATAAATATCTATTATTTGTAGAAATAATACAGCAAAGTCCACTTGCACATTGCCAGCTATTAAATCTTAAAATGCTATGGCTTATTGTATAAGGTGTCAAAAATATGCAGGCACATTAGTAATCGATAAGAACTACATCATTAGAAAATTAGATAATTGAAGCTAAGGAAGCATAACGGTGTTTATATTCATAAAACAAGAGTGAAAAATGACTGAGGTAATCATAAAATCAGATTCAGAGAGAGGTAGTTTACACCCAAGCACTTTGTCAAATTCCATTTTATTCACTCAAAAGCAGTAGCCAACATTTTAAATGATGCTGAAATTTATTTTTATTGGGAAGACTAAAAACTTAAGGCTTCAAAATATTTTATGAGATTTTCCTTTTAAGGGCACTAGGCTGAAGTCAGGATATGGAAGTTCAGCTGCCACTACTTGGCTGAATGGACAGACATTACTTAACTCCTCTGGGCACATTCTCTCATCTAGGAAATACACTCATTGAACTGGGTGATGCCTTGGGTCTTTTCTAGTGTTTTGATCATTCTGATTCTAATGATCTGTTTAAACATTATAGATTTCAACTCATTAAGAAAACTGACAAATTGAGCCTACTCTGAAATACAGGAATAATGAACTAGTCGATGCAGTTGGCCTCTTCTTGTCACTGCTGAGTATTACTGAACATTGAATGTTTTGTTCTTCTTCCTCTACCCCTCTCCCTACTCCCTCCCAGCCCTTTCATTATCTAACAGAGAAGCAATCACTAGCCCTTTGAATTGCTGTCATTTTAGGGGATAAATTGCTGTGAATCTAGGAGCTTTGAAAAAGTTAACTCTTGGCACTTAGAATTTTAATACAGTATTTTATTCTACTATTTATTGAAAAGAAATTGTCACAGACCATCAGATGTAATAATTTAAAATTTCTCTGAAATACATTTCTGAATTCCCCACATTGAACAGTGGGTGTAGGAGAACGGACAAAGGTAAATAGAGTGAAACTAGTCAACTGTCCAGGACTTGCTACTCGGGCAAGTTTTGTTGTCCTCTATTGCCTCAAAGTAAGCAATAATTCTCAAGAATTTCCTAAATATAAATAAATAAATTATTGCCTTTGTAAAGAGAAATTATTACCACAATAAAACTGTTTTTCTGCATTTTACGTGGGATATAATACATATTTTTTTGTTGTATTTGCCATTCATGAGGGACTTCAAATGGAACCACAAAAAATAACAAAGAGCTCAATACATCAGTTCTCTTTGGAATATACTTTATAACAGCAGAAAAATGTCATTCCTAATCTTCTAGTTAACAGCTGAAACAGAGACCTAAAATTTCATTGTCATATTTAAATCCCTTTAGTTTAAGTTATGTTCCCTCTTGACTAAATGGCCCTCTTGAAAACAGGTGTTTGAGGGAGAAGTAGCAGGAGACACCTGAGAAAGGTTAGGAGCTGGCCAAGCCAAAGAGGCTACAGAATGGGAATCGTAAGGGTGATTAAGTGAAGGCAACTTGAGTCTCTTACACAACTTGGTCTAGAATTCACCTTACATTTCAGGAAAATGGCACACAACTTACAATTCTATGGAGAGTTTCAGATTATTTTAAGTCTTTAGCAAACTTTTAGGCAAGCAACATTTCCTATCGCAATATTGGTAGTAAAATACAAATAAACAGGCAACATAAGACAGAGATTGTTTTCAGATGGTGCACACTCACAACATAACTGTACTTACATTGATCTACAATAAAAATATCAACACTTACTGAGCCAGACATTGTTCTAAGTGCTTTATGTTTATCAACTCACTTTAATTTTTAGGAAACTAAGCTACAGAGAAGTTAAATCATAGGTAGTAGGAGACAGAACAAGACGTTGTGTTCTCTCGGATCTACTTTCAACATTTCTCTTCTGTGGTCTGCATTCCTTTTGGGTTGACTTCTATGAATTTCATCCACCAAGACCCAAGTGGTCTGCTTCTCTGTCTTCTGATTACGTTTGGCCAATGGGAGCCAAGAGAAGGAGACTGGAAGGCATGAAGACAGGTGACTGGACAATATGTGATATTGGCTGCAATCATCCACCTGAGGTTCCAATTTTGCCAGAAAGCTTCTCTCCTGATGCTCTTACTGGATTCTGGATTCTTGTAAAAGCTCCCTCTATTTGCCCCCTCAGGTTTAGAGGAGCTAATGTTTTCCAGTTGTGGGTAGATCCTGGGTGATTCACCATGTCCTGTTGCTTCCCTACATACTGCCCACAGTCAAATAGTCATCATCAAACTCTCTTCAATTATCCCTTTGAATGTAGCACCTATTTCTTTGATAGGATGACTAAGAAATAAGATAAATCCTTTATGATTTATCAACTAATGGCTAAATACACAAGAACAAAAAAAAGTGCTGCTACTTCTTTTCATCTTCCCAAGCATCTGGGTATCTAATAATAAAATTGGTAAAGCTCTACTTTCAGGAACAAAGAATAGTTCTGGAAGAAAAGGTGTTTATAATTCTCTGAATTTGAAGGAGGACATTCAAAGGATGGTAATCCTGGAAAAGCTAGCAGCAGCAGGCCCCAGTTCGGGATGCCTAACCTCTGGCTCGCCTGTCATTTCAATCTGTCTCAATAGTTTACATCTAGATGCTGTCTAATTTAATGCATCCAGACCCGTTTATATTTCAAATAAGAAAAAAAATTCCAAAGTAAACATAGCCTGTAGTTGGGGAGATTTTAATTGTTAAAGGCAGTAAACATACTGAGAGCCCGTTTTACTTTTGAAAAATGTTAAATAAAGAGAGATGTCACTTAATTTCAATCTACCCAGTTAGCAATAAAGCTCTCTTTAGATGCTTCTTAAAATGTGAAAGCTGTTTACAAAATTACTGGTGTCCTACAAAATCAATGCTATGTTTTATCTATTTAGTTCCCACTAAGTTTGTGATGGCACGATTCTATTTTCCTCAGCCACATATTTTAGCTACCAAAATAAAATCAATCATTTGTGAAATTTACTTGCTATTCATTCTTCATTTGATAAGAGTTGCTGCCCATTTGACGTTTTTTTTTTCAATTGACAAAAATACACCTCAGTTTAGTTTGCTAGTTTTTCAGGAGGCTAAGAATAATCATCCAAAAGTTTACTGGCAATCCAGACACTGTAAGCAGCCGCCTCTCCAGACACTGAATACCTCTCACCACTACATTTGCAAATAACTATCACTTTGCAAAAATAAGTTTTTATTTGGGTGTCATTTCTGGCACAGCTTTAAGACTATATTTTCAAAGAACAAAATTCCAGGCCTTTAAAATTCTGCTGGCATCCACCAACCTAAGCTGGACCCTCCTCTAGGTTTCCGCAGAGCCTAAGAGAGAGATGACTTCATCTTAATCATTTTCTTGCCCACAGTCATGTAAGATAACTGGAGAAATTTTTTTTCTTGTAGCATTATGGGAATCTCTTCAACTATGTGGAGAATAATGAGCTGGAGGAAGAGAAAAACAAAAGAAAACAAAAACTGCGGGGGAGTTGGCAGATTTGACTTTAATGACTATCATTGATTACTAGCTTCAGCCTGCTGGACTCTCCACACAGCTGCATATGCTTCAAGCCTAATATTTTATTTTGTAACTGGAACATTTAACATCATATTAAGGACTTTAATGTGGATGTTCTAGTGCAGATAATCTATTATCAAGAAATTAAATTTGGAATTCTATCTGTCTATTAGTGTTTATATAGCTTTATATAAATGCTTCATTTCAGTGTGCTTTAAGTATAGCTGCCATGTCCTAGTTAATCCAACACCCGCCCTGTTTTCTTTTTACCATGAACCCTTCTATCAAAACTCAGTAGAAACTAAAAACTATGAAAAATAAACACCTTATATTTATAATTTCAAGGGATATAGCCTATCCAAGCTTCAAGAAACATACCTGTAACATTTTAGAAAAAAAGCTAATGAAAAGAAACAACAGGATATTTAAACCTATTTGAAACATTCGAATTGAATTGATTCTATGAACTTTTGAAGAGCAACAATTTTTTAATTTGAATCTTTAATCAAAAGCCTAACATCTTTACCACTACAAGTTATTACCTAGTAAATTTATGTTAAATTTGCAGTAAAACTAAAAACTCCAAGGACCTAAAAATTATCACCAAAATGCACAAATATTTCAGTATCATTAAATTTTAAGGTAAAGCTAACTTTTAAAAGTAGCATAGCAATAATATCATATAAGTTAAAGATCCAACTTGTTAATATTTAAATCTATATAGTATATAGAGAGCAAAGTGATTATTTTTGAAAGGATTTTCCTCTCTTTTATATAAACCCTTTCTAGAAAATATATATGTATATATAATACAGATTTTACCTGATTATTCTTGTTCATATGTGCATGTAAGAGACCAAAAAGCATATCATAAAATATTTTCAGAATCCTATGAAAACCAACATTCCAATACACAGTACCAAATTTACAGACAGTAACATGTATAAGTTAAGAAATATTATATTGCTGTGGAAAATGTAACATTATAAATGAAGGTTTCATGAAAAATGGGATGTTATCGTATATTTAAAATTCCAAATATAGAAGAAAATTAATATTCGACCCATTCAATCACATATGATTGTATACTCTTGCCAAGTAATTTTCTGTTAATTTAGTAATAAATATGTCGAAAGGTTTTAAACAGAAATATTTACTCTGAAATTAAAAACAGTGCTTGAAACTTATCAAATGATTCAATAGATATATTATTGGTTATTTGGTATCATAAAGTACTATCTAACACAACTTTCTTAAAGGGAAAACAAATTCTCTACACTTCTATAACATAAGCAGAAAACCGTTAGAGAAGAGAGCATCAGATTTAAACCAATTCTGCCTCAAGACAGGTAATGCAAATTGAAGGCTGATACCTGAATGACCTTTACCATTGTAAGTTTTACTCCATGAGAGCAATAAAATATTCCACAAGGTTTTCTCCAGTTGGATTTTGAACCTTGCCGATGACTATGATTTAGCAGTAGCGTAGAGAATGTTGCAACTAACTTTTTTTTATTGTGCTACTCCATCTTTACTTGGGGGTTTCAGTTTAATGCAGCTATTCCAAGTAATAGTCATAGGAGCATTTTCTTTACAACCTCTACAAAAAACTTATTATTGATAACTAAACCATATTAATGACTAAAATACATAATATAGAGAAATAAATAGTGACAATAAAATGTGCTTTTGCTTAAATATTTTAAATAGGAAATACATCATACCTACCTCAGTTTCTAATTTGTGGACTTTGGTCTCAGTTTGTGTTTCGTCTTTTTTCTTTTCTTTTTCCTTTAGCCATCAGAGTCAATCACTAATACTATAACCCAGGAAATGTAATTTAACTGGCCACTCAAGAATTAATCCTTCTTATTTTATGAATTCAATCAAGGAGAAAAAAATGCTGCTCCTGATAGTCTCACCTCACGTGCTAATATATTTTCCCCACAAAATTTTTTATTATAAAAAACAAAATGACAAAAATACAGAAAATTTGAGAGATAAGCCATTCACAACTATTAACTCAACAAATATGAATTAAAGAATTCCTGTGTATTTTATTTTCTAATATTGTTCCATCCTTAGCATTTATATCATTCATTGATATTGTAATCATTATAGCGATGCTTGGAAAAGAGACACGCTCTAAAATTTTAGAAATAAATTACGGAAGTAAACATAATCTAAAACTAAAATGTTTTGTTGTATTATATTGACTTTTCTCATTTGAAACAAAAATCTAAAAAGCCCTCACATCTTTGTTTTGTGTTTCCAGCTGCCATTTTTGACATAGTAAATGAAAAAAATTGCCCAACATATCTATTTTTAAATATAGTAAATAAATAAAGTTGGGACCATTACCAGGCCAAGTACATGTAATAGATTTATAAGTGGTGATTTTTTTTACATAATTCAACTATTTATTCATCCATAAGTTATTTCTCAAATGAAAAAACAGTTAATTCTTCTATTAAATATGGAATCAGTCCCCCAAATTTCCAAGAATCTAAGGGAAACTGATCCTTTTCACGATTTCATTTTTGTTTAAAATTAATTTCTTAGACTGTTTAGGTCTTATAATATATATTACAAGTTATTTTAAATTCCAACACTGTGATGAAGGGTCTGTGTTTTCAAACATAGAGGGAAACCAAGGTAATGCTTAAAATATTTTTTTCAGTTTATTAGTGGAGATCAGTTTACAGGGTGTCAACATAATGGTTTCCATTGATAATTACTGTAAACAAAGATTAAAATTGTAAATACTTAGCACTGGGTTTTTAACTCAAATGTAAGTTTTAGTGGTGCCAAGCCTTTCATTTAATGCTTTTCATTTTCAAATGAACTATAAAGATATTCACACAGAACTGGAAACTATACCTATTTTTACTTGCATTCTTCCTTCCATTCATTGTGGACTTTCAACAATAAAGCACCTTAATTCTAAAGGAATTGCTGCTCTTGGCTTTCGAGAGTAATCATTTGAGAATCCTTACGGAGGTCAATCGTACTTAGAATATTTTTTATGTAAGGCCACTATTTAAAAATGTTCACGCCTAAAAGTAATCTATCACTCCAAGAAAAAGACTGAAAATGTGTTTTTTCATTCCATAGATTTGAGACATTTAATTTGTTCAATATTCTCCTATAATCGTCAAGATCCAATAGACTCTTTTTTAAACGCTAAAGCAAATGCTGAAAAGCCATAGTCCAGTAACACTGAGGTTAATAGTAAAGTAACTTTTTCCTTTCAGAAAACATGATTGAAATATCTAGAAAAAATTACAACTATAATATCAGAGTTAGGGTCTATAAGACATTACTCTGTATTTAACTTCCAGCTTATTAATGTCATACTTGCTTGTCATTCTGCATAGTTAGGATATAGACAGATGTAATTAGACAACAAATACTTTATGATCTTGTAGCTATAAATAAAATATTTGCAATTTTACAAGAATCCAATATGATTCAAAACTCTGTAAAATGTACATCCCCAAATCACTTCCTTCCCTTTTTATATAATTTTTATTTTTTAGGAAATATGTACTTATATTCATTCAATTAATTTGAATAGAAAATATTTACATATTTATACTGTATATTACCTGCATAAAAATTAAAATTTGATTAATCTATTTTGGTTATTTTAACTGAAAGTGGGCAGTTTATGTCTATTACTACATTGCTTGGAGAAAATCAAATGTAATTGAAGCCAAGTAATTCACACTTTTTATACAAATTTTTCAGAATCACCTGCTTTGTATAGATTAAGTACAGTTGTAAAGTTTTGATTTTTTAAGAGTTCCTTTGAAGGCATGGCAGATGTTGGCTTTGCTAATAATGCTGGAAAGCACAGCAGGTTCAAAGTTGCAAAAATGTTTGTCGCATATTAAAAAAGTGTGATTTTCTATTAAACTTGGTTATTTTCATTTGGCAATAAACTGTAGGAAGCCTAAAGTCCATAAATATTTGTTTCTACACCCTTAGACTTCTTGAGTTTGTTTATGTGTGTGTTCATGTGTGTTTGGAAAGGGAAATGCATGTAAAAGCAGGCTGGAAAATGTTACATATTGTAGTTCTAGTATCATTACCATGGATAAAACTTTGGGCTGTTTTTCAATATTTTCTGGTGCTTAAAATTCTATTAGAATTTCACACAGTCATACATGCATACAATCTGGGTATTAGATGCAAGGATACAGAATTTTAGTTCCAACTTTGCCCTAGATTCATGTACTGCAGTTACTTTCAATTAGAATACGTAGTAATCATAAACTGCCTAACAAAATATAAATGGCCTCTATTATGCGTGATGTGACTTTCATCTAAAGCTATTTGTTTAAAGAGTTCAGAAATTAATTTAATTTTATTTTTTGCAAGTATTGAAATATTAAACTGTGCTATAAACAATGAGAGATATATGTGTTAATAATATACCAGAATTATAGTGATTTTCTCCATTGCTTTAGTTTCTGCTAGATCAAGATGCCTTTATAATACTAGGAAATGAAATAGCTGTGAATGTAAATTATGGAAGACCAAATGCAATATCATCACAGGAGAAAGATATCTTGAATTAAAATCTACCTAGAGATCTAACAAGTAATTAACTTGAGTAGTGAAATTGGCAAATTAAATTCTATTTTCAATGAGCGTACATATATTTAACTAGAAACTACTGTGATATTTCCTTTTATACAGTCAAAAGTTGTTTCAAAATATCCCATCAAAGAAAATGTTCATTCTAACTCCCCAGTGATTCTATACCTGGTGATGAATAATTGCATTTCCCACTCAAGATGCAATCTATTAATACTTTATGTAACTGATGCAAACTTTGGTGTTTGTTCATTTTTCCAGTACTTTCATTATCAGCTTCAACATGTAAAAATAAATTTATTTTATTATAAGGTTATTGCCCACCAAAAGAGGGTGGTACTATTAATATAACCAATTTTCTTAAGAAAGTTGTTATTAAAATAATTTAAGGAAGCCGTTCTTAGATCCCACTTGCTCCATTTCTCCCCAACCAGAGTAACATGTGCCTATACGAACATGCAGTTTGCCATAAGAAACTTAGCTGCCTTTGGTTCAGTTCAGGAAGCATAAGGAACAATCCATCACATGTAGGTTTCTCATTGCAGAAAGTAAAATGAACAGTAAGAGTTTCTTGTAATTGCAAAAGTGCCGCTGACCAACCTCAACTGGGAGCTGCTTCCAAAAAAGTTACATTGATATCAAATGCTGAGTCTATGAAATGATCATTGCCTTCTAAAAACGTTCTTTCTAATGAAGATGGAAACCTTGCTATGATTAACCTTTTAACTCTGTCTTGAGAGTTTCACTTATGGTTAGTAAAAACCATTAAAAATGAGTGATACTGATGGTAACTTTCTCAGATATAAACTAATTTGTGATGGAGCATTAAAAGTTCACCTCTGACCTTGGAAAGTAAATGTCAGATTTTAAGTTGGTGATAGAAGAATCCATCCCATACTATCACTAAAGAACAATTGATACCATTGCTGCAAAGGAACATGAAATATGCGGCTCAATTATTATCATTTATGTGGGATCTTACCTAAAGCAGTATAAACGATAAACATTTTCTAATCCTTCACACCAATATCTGGAATTACCTTTCAGAACTGTTAAAGCAATTCCGCAAAGGAAGAAAAATATGTAAATGTTATATTAAGCAAATGATCCTTTCCAAAAAGATGGGACGCACGTTGCGCTATTAGCTACAAAAGAAAACTCCATTTCTTTCATTGTAAAGTATCTTTGAACAATTTCATAATGACACAGATAGGTAAAGGCTTTGAGGAGTCGCCTGGAAAACTTTAGTTTCTCTGGATTGCTTCAATTTAGTTGGCAGCCTATGCCTTCACGCACCCGCGTTCAGTAAGGTACCCCTTTTGCGTGGCTGCCCGCGTTATCTTCCACGTAGATCAGCGCCTCCTGCGCTCACCCTCGCGTTCCAGGCTCCTCCGGCACGTAGCGAACCAGCACTACCCGGCTTGCTGTTTGTCTCCCAATACTTGATTCCGATAATACTCAATTGGAGGAGGATTTTACTTTCCTACTTTTGAAACTCAAAATCTCTCTTTAAATTGACACCACACGAATACAACTATCAAGAATCGCCTCTCTTCAAGACTCTGAGTGTGTATTTATTTACAATTCTCTGACACGTTCCTTTATATCCTCTGAACTCCTAGATTATGTCTTCTTGCCCTGGAAAGGGAAATTTTTACCATTTGGAATAGGCTGCTATTTCGAGAACTCTGAAATCAGAATATTTTTTAAAAACGACAATTTATTTTTTCTCATACTCTCTGCCAAGTTCCATTGCAAGTTCCAAATATTGTGCAATAATTTGGAAATCCGGTTAACGATGGGAAAAATCGAGCCACTCGGAGTCGGGAACTTGCAAGGGAAAAGTCAAGGAGTGGCACCCGCAAGCACGCCCAGCGTACGCTACATCCCAGGGTGCACTCCTCTCCCCATCGCTCAGAGGAAAGGTCATGCTTCGCAATCGATTTCACATTCTGTCACTTGTTCTTTTTTCTTAACTGTCTGGTAAACTTGTTTGAACCTTGGAAAGTTTACCGCTGTTGGCTGCAGCGTTGCCCTCGGAGAAACACGTGCCACCAGATAACATGACCAAAGCAGCCCCGCCGAATTTGGCGGCGGGAAGCCAGAAAGGGCAAGATGTGTACCATATTCCCTGCCGCCTCACTATAGTGCGAGAATCTTCCCTGTCATCTCTCCGCCCCCTTTCGCGGAGGGTGCCCGGTGCGTCCTTACCTGAGCTATCGCTTTTCCTCTTGCCGCCACTTCTCTTCTCCGCCTCCGCGGGTGACAGCGCCTGGCGGCCGTAGTCCCCTGGCGCGCACGCGGCCCCGGTCGGGGTGCTGGAGCCCAAGCTGGAAGAGTTGGAACACAGGACCGGTGGGCTGCTTCCCAGCTCCGGGGGCCCTCCCGAGTCCGGCTGGAGACAGAGGCTGTGCCGAGCCGCACTCGGAGGGGAGGACATCTGCGGGAGGTGCCAGTTGGTTTGCAAAGCTTGGTGCTGCTGCTGCTGGTGGTGGTGGTGGTGATGATGGTGGTGGTGGTGGTGCCCCCTGTGATGCTGGCTGGCAAACATGCCCTCCTCATTGGGGTATCCCGCAATTATGCAAGACGAGGAAGAAGTGGAGAGCTCGGGGTAGGACATATGGTCAGATCTTCCATGGAGGGCGAGAGAGGATTGGGAGAACGGGTGCAAGCCTTGCGCGGTGGCGTGAGGGCTGCGCAGGCAGCCAAAGAGCGGGTGTTCCATAGCATGCAAGTCTCGGGTTCCAGGCAGAAGACTTCACGACGGTTCCAAACGCCACCACCCTCTGTCACTTTTCACTGGAAACCGTGTGACTTTTCCCCTTCCCCAAGCAATAGCCGCCCGCGTTTCTGCAGAGCTCGGATAATCCCGGTCCTGAGCCCTAGCGGCCAGTCCCTTTACATATAAACACTCGGACCTGGAGGAGCTTCCCTCCGAGCTACTCAGATGTCAAGAGTAGGAGAGGTTGAAGCCAAAAGAAGGTGGTCCCAGAGAACTGCTTTCAGGGGGAAATGGCTCTGAGAGGTTATAAATAGAGTGTAATGTGAGCTGGGGGCTGGCTTAGGAGGCCAGCGCTGACCACATGTAAACTCCCTCCAAAACTCCCGCTCAGTGTGCGCCACGCGCTCCCAGTTCCACTTCCTATCTCCGGCTGGACGCACGCAGCGCGTCCACGCCCGCCAGCCCCTGCCAGCCGCCGAGGCTGCAAGCCGCGCGCCTGGCGCCTCAACCCAGCCCCGGCGGGCGGCCGCTCTCCCCTTCCGACTCGGTCCACCGCAATGCGCCGCGATGCACGCCAGTCCCAGGCCAGCGCCCAGTGTCCAGTCCGCTCACTGCTCTCAGGAAAAGTGTCTTGTCAATGCCACTTAGGCACTTTCATCTGCAGGAAAGCTAGGGGTGCGACCAGCTCTTGAGGAGCACGAAAGGAGCTGTAGGGTTAAGGAAGAAGATCAGAGTTAGTTTGGCGCGCGCTCAGAGTTTTTCAAACTTCGCATCAACTCGTGCCCTGGACCCAGCGGCGCGCCTAGTTTTTTGCAGCTAGTGTCTGTGGGTGGGTTGTCAGGAGGCTCGGACGCCAGGTCCGAGGCTGCAAGGAAGAGCCCCGCGAGCAAGAAAGGGCCATTCTCTGTGCCGAAAGAAGAGAGAAGTGGCGGGGTAGGTGGAAGGAAAGCCTGGGGCGGTGGCAGTTGCAGATATCCAGACCCTGGCATCCTCATCTGCGGTGCCAGGTGGCTACTCTCTTCCCCTGGTTGCCGCAAATGCCCTCTCTGCTTTCCACAAACGTCCTCCCCTCTGCTTTCCTGGTCCCACTTAATTTCCTAGCCACTCGTCCGCCAAGAACTTTTCCTGGGTCAGGAATATTCCGAAGCGATTTCGTCCCGGTCACGTGAGATGTGTATATTGCACACACTTTTCCAGTCTTTTCCCTCAAGAGCCAGCCCATGTCAGCTCATTTCCCTCCAGAAATCCACCCTCTCTTCCGCTCAAAAATAAATCAGCTAATCTCAACCCTTCCCACCCTGCCCCCAGTTCACGACATGGTTCCATTTACTGAGAAATATTGCACTTCAGTATCCCCCAAAGTTCACTAAACCTGGGTACTTTAGGTCTCCCTGGTTACAATCATGCATTATAGAAAATGAGTTAGAAAACTTGCCACCAGTGAATTAGTGCGAGCGACGGCTCGGCTTTGATACCGCCACTTGCTTGAGAGGCAACACTGTCTGCTAGGGGCAGAGTCATTTACACAAGGCAAGCAAACGACGCCTAATGAGCTGCAGAACAGTTGAGTCCTGCCTGGGACTTGCTGCATCAGGAGAATATTGACGCTCACCTATCCCGCCCTGGACCCCAAATGTGCCACCAGCAGCGTCGCCCCGTTATTTTCGTTGTCTCAGGTGTCCAGAGGATGGCGACTAGGTCTTTGAAGTTGTTAATGGGATTAATGGGGACAGCAAACTGCGCCAGCCATCTGGCTTGAATTAGGAAAAAGTATTGATTAATCTTTGAGAAGTGTCCCCAAGGCAGGACGTTTTCCCTCGCCCGGTCCCTCAGGCTTCAGCCTGACTATCTCCCTTTTCTTTTAAGTTATACCGCAGAATAGTGGCTTCGCAATAAACCTTTACATCCGTGTGAAATTTCGAATTGTTTTCCATTGCTTAGAGGTGGGATGAGGTGGGGGTGATCAGGAATTTTGAGATTTGTAAGCGCTGCTTTCTTTAACGGAAATTGAGCCCTATTTTGAGGGAAATTAGTTTTGCAGACTTCGTTAAAAAAAAAAAAAAAACCTAAAACTTTTGTTCACCAGCTGCTCAGCTTTTCAGTCTGGGTCTGAGCTGGGACCTGCTGCAAGCATTTGACGGTAAGACTTTCTTTGCCGATATGTTTTGGGAATCTAATCTTGTTTTAGACTTTGAAAGAGGGTGTTCTTCAGGTTGCACGTTTCTAAGGGTTTTAAGCACTAGCAGGATGGCGTCCAGGGCTTAGATCTTAAGAATGTTTCTTCCTGTCACTCCCCATGCCCTTGGTTCTTTAAGGATAAAAAAGGAGGGGGTATATTCTTCTAATATTTTTTGAATTTTCATTGTGTTTATGGTTTCAATATGTGCTCTGATATTAAAAGTTGAAGTACAAAGAGCCACACTAAACTTCCCAAACTTGGGTAGCTCCTCCATGGATTCTGGGTGGAAGCATTAAAGGCTTTATCCAAAGAGAAATTTAGGCACCCACCTCCATAAACTGCAACCAGAAATATTTACATAATATAATGCTGTCTATTAAAAGTATTGTGGAAAATGTCAGACAAGACTAACTAAAGATACACTTGATCTGTGCACATCAATAAAAAATATCCATAAAGGTCCTTTTGGTTTGCATTACAGTGATTTGGAGGGGGCGAGGCAATTGAGAAATGAAAGGCTTTGAATTTAACCAGTGTGTTGCAGGTAACTAGCAACTAGCAAACACAAACTTTTCATCTCCAGGAGCTACCCCTTCTCCTTGAACCTGCTCGGTGACTGTGCTGGCTTTTTTCTCATTTACTGTGTCAGATGTTAACAACATGTCCAGAAATTTCTCTACAACCTGCCTCAGCCAGTCAGCCTCTGGAACGGTGAGGCTAGAAGTCTAGGAAAGAAAAATTTGAGAAGGTTAGAATGCGAAGCAGTCTCTTTGAAAGGCACTTAATTAAAACAAAGCTAGCAGGGAAGGTCTTTTTAATTGAAGACCCAAAACATATAATATCAGTAAAAATTATAAAGTCCAGATTTCTAACAGAAAGCATAATGTAAGGAAAATGTTATTTGATAGAGAAAAAAGCATGATTCAAAGAAGAAAGGAGTAAAAAGGAGGACTTGATGCATTTGAGAATGAAATATGACTTCTATTTTCTCCGAAATTCCAAATATATATTAGTTACTCCATAAAGTTTTTTTTCAAAATTTTCATTTTTTAGAATATTTGGAGTAAGATAAAATATTGGCTTTTATTTTCTAGGCCATAGAGAATTTTTTCAAAATGTAATAACAACAGGAAAAGTTCCTAGCATTCCCTATAATAGCTATTTCAGTGTCCACATCTAAAAAATCCAATGTTGAAAGATGCCTTTTTACCTCTAATGGCTAATTAGGTCATGAACAATGGTAAAAATTACAAAACTTATTATAGAGTTTCTAGAGATTCCTTGTAAACTATACATTGTATAGTATTTATTCTATATTTACAATAATTTTGAATTTTCCTGAGAAATGTTCTATTAATACCAATATTTCATGCTACAAGCAGCACATTATAACAAGAGATTGAGTATATGAAAAATGTAAGCTGCTCATCTTTTGTAGGAAACATAACCAAAATTATGTGAAACATGTGCTAGGCTCTTTAAATTTGATAAATATGCATATCTATTATCCCTTCCGCTTAATGAAATGATATTCAATAGTAAAGGCAGAGATATTTTTTAAGACTATTTTAAGAGGAATAGCACTTAAATTAAGGAATCTGAAAAGTTTGCTTAAATTTTGTTTTAAGAATCATGATGATTCTTTTATGAGCTGTCATTCTTCTGTATGTTTGTGACATGAGGTATGATGGGAATAAAATATTTAAAATTAAATATTATCTTTAGCTACAGATATTATGAAGCTTTACTTTGCATTTTAACTGCTAGATATATTTGCCTTAGTAACATAGAGTCATGATATATGAATTTAAGTATGGAAAATTAAATTGAGACTGCAATTTGTCTCTGAAAGTTTTGTTGAGGATAGAAATATTATTTCTGTGATATTTCTCCAAGAATAATAGTTACGTCCTTCAGTTGGTTCTTCTGAAATAAAGAATTTTGAAAATATATTAAAATATGCTAAATACCCAAAGGTAATTTATGTGATTTATGATACACTCCATTTTTAAAAGCTAAGGAATATGCCTTTCTCCAGGAACTATGTATTATAGAATTTGAAGAACAATTTCGCTTTGGCTAACGCTTGTTATTTAGTAATTCTATATACTTTTACTGATTTTTAAAATAAATTACTATGTTTACATAACACTGATTAGTGCTTTCACAATAAAATTTGTTACATTTCTACATATAGTAGAAAAAAATGAATACTTATACTTACTTTTGAAAAGTGTAAAATAATATCCAACATACTTTGTTTTTCTAATTTCTATTTCTTCCTACATTTGTGATTTCTTTCATAAATTAGTGCTTTTCTTCGATACAACTGAAGTACCGTATATTAAACAATACTTAGGAAACTAGCACGAAATGTAGATTATGACTGATAAAATTAAATTTATAAGATTTAATTAAAAATTCAAAATATATGCAATCTTCCATGATTCCTATTGCTTTCCACATACATTTTATGAAATTCTAATTATCTTTTTTTTGTGAGGGGGGAGTGTTGAAATTAGGAAGATATTGACTACCTCTCAAATTTTGAAAGCTTCTAACTAAATTTCCTGTTCACCTGTTTTAAATGCAGAATTATTCAACAAAGTTACCTTATAATGATGCACATAGGAAATAATTACATTCAATTTCAATATTTTCATTTGCATTCACCTTAAATGTTATTTTTATTGACATATGTATGCATTTCAAATTTTTAGATTTGAAAATTCCCTCCTTTACATATGTAACTATAAGATGGACAGGCACACTAACTCAAGACAGTTCTATAATGCAAGGCTATAAATTACGTTACATATTCTATACCATCAAACTCACAAGCATTAAATTCCTATCCACAATTTAAGAGAAATAAACCATTTATTTCTCCCATGTCATAAAAAGCAATGCTATACTTTTAAGTGGATTTAATTTAGAACAAGTTCATAAATCTTAGAGAGCTAAAATTCAATCGAAACTAAAGATGAGAATTATAGGTAAAACCTCAGTCTTCTGTTTTAAGTTTTCTAACTTGAAGAGTTTAACATGCCTAATGTAATTTTGGCACTATGGTAGGTTATTTTTATGTGTTTTTATTTTTCATGCTTCATCAATTTGTAGCACATTTTATTCTTAAAGTGGTTCTTTCATTGTGAGCCCAGGTTTATGATTTGAATCACTAAAAACTTCTGTGTTTTAGCTGTGTTGGTATAGCTCCTCCAAAATATCTAATTGCGCACTCTAATTTTATACAATTCAGACACAGCAGAGAAACACCAGCTGCCTTTGATGTCAACATTTTTTTGCATAGGAATAAAGGGAAAATATTGTATATTTGTGTATCAAACAAAACGGAAAGTTAAGGCCAAATACATGATCTCTTATAACAAAATTTTTTTAAGAGTTTAATGCCTTGATTCAGCTCAGATTTGTAAAGATTTTGAGAAGTCACATGGAATATTTTTATACAAGGCAATGGCCATACGAAAATGGATCAAAACAAGAATGAAAATGATTAAATGACAACTATCTGCTTATGTCTCAGTTGACCTAAAGAATTAGCAAGATGATAGTAAGACAGAATAGGCCAAGGGAAAACCAGAAGGTGTTTAGCAGGTGAAAAGATAGAGAAATAAGATAAGCTTAAATAATTCTATATTTGATAATATAAACATATAATTCATAAGTCACATATAATTATAATAATGGTAAAAAGATCTCAGGTACATGTTTTAGTTTAACTGGAATTTTTAAAAATAAGTAATCACAAAAGTTTTTGTTTAAACATATACATAACACATGTATTTTTGATAAAAGTAATAAAAACAAAATACTGTTCTGAGAAACAATTTCAAGTAATCACATATGCATAATGTGAAACGTAGGCAAAGATGTGGTCAATGCATGGACACGTGCAAGCTACAGAATGTCAGAAGTTCGGAATATCATTGCCTTCTCATCTTACAAATCTGTAACCTGAAACTCATTGTAGTCAATTGTTTTTCTAAATTTTATTTATTTTTAGAGGATGATTTCTGCTAAGTTGAGGTAATAGTCTATGGGAAGGGAATAGCTGGTTTTCAACAGCTTTCAGTGGCTGAGGAAAAGAAAAAGGATTGGGCCAACTGCATCTTAGAGCACTTCAGAGTATAAGGGAATTCCTGTAGAATCAAACACTAACTAGAATGCTGAAGGACTATCAGCTCTGAGCCCAAGGGCCCAGGATAAGGCAATTCCTCATACAATCAGCTAACAGTTGTTTTCACCAACAAGGAGATCTGTGATCAAAGTAAAGCTTTGTCTATACTATGTAGGAGTGTATAAATACTAGATGAAGCGTCTTCAACCCAGAGTGGCTACAGAAGATTATTTCCCCCTACTCGGCACATTCATTTTGTGTGACCCTTCCCTTATAACCTCAGAGTTGCAGGTACTACCTTGCTCTAATTCCATGTTTCTAACAACTAATTTTTGAGGGCATATATAACTAATGGACAAGAAAACAGAGCCGTGACTGAAAAAGACATAAGTATCTTGGAATACTTTATGAAAAAATGCAGGAAAACTTACTACTGATCTTGAAGGGGGCTGCATAAGTAATGGGAAACCTTTCCTCTTTCCTCTAATCTAGGGCATCTGTAGTGATCTGCAGCAGGATTTCTGCAAATAATTCATTAAAGATGATTACATGTACTGGTTACAGTGAGGTTAGTGTTTCTATGAAGACATACTCAAAGTCAATTTAAACAAATTTGACCCATAATTAAATATAACAAAACCTTCACTTATTGCAAACAACTTTAAGAATATTTCTCTGATGTAGTAAACATAGAGAAATAAAAGTAGCACAATTATCACTTTCCAGGATAATTGTTAATTTTTCCATTACAGTTACCATGTGTGGGCCAGTAGCACCTGCTAATAGCTTATGAGATGCTTGGATTCCTCCAAGTTTTCTTCTTAGTCACCTCGTGTATCCTACATTATGAAGTTAATAATGTGATTTGATCAGAGTAAAAAGCTGAGTCCCTTTGAATTTTTAAGATCAGATTTTCCGAAGTACGTGGCATACTACTATCTGATAGACTCTGCCAAAGCAGATGGCTCAGGCACAGGTGGCATCACTTGGAATTGTTCTTCCAGGTCCAAAGATAAGCACATATTTCTAAAACTCTGCAGAAACCTCCACTGTTGCATATGTGGTGACAAAGCTGAAGAGGTATCTTTAAAAAAGATACCAAGAAGCACATAGAAGCTTCTAAATGGTAGGCACTATAAATCTGAGGTTGCTGAACTAGCTGTTGGTATTCCTCTTTCTGTAATAATATTAAAGACTTGCCAATCCATGTGTAGCTCTGTTTGTAGACAATATAAGTCTTAAATAGTTATCAGGTGTTAAATCATTATCATCTGGTGTTTGTGGTCAAATATAACCTAATCATGGCCAAAACAAAAAAGTGGGTTAGGTTCCTTTCACTGTACTAACAATTCCAGTGATCAAAAATTGCTAAATCTAAACTTTACATTAACAAATCCCATGTCAGTCTCTCTTTAAACAGCACCATTGCCAACTCTAGCTCAAGTCAGAAATAGGAACCCATTCTTGACAAGCCCCTCCATTCTCACCCTCCATATGCAATCAATCATCAGGTAGAATAGTCCCCATTATACCTCTTTAACATTCATTAACTCCACCCTTCTCTCCATCACCAAAGCCATTACTTTATTGGGGGCCCTCACTCTTCTTGCTTGGACTTCTTACAGAGGACTCCCCATGGTAATCTGCTTGCCTAGAGCATGGCTTCATCTCCAAAAGCAGAAGAGAATGGATTTGAATCTTAGCTCTGTCACTTTTTAACTCTATGAGTGCATTTATTTGTTAACTCAAAAGAATATTATAATGAATAAATTCAATAATGTTGTGAATGTGCCTACCACGATGCCTAACATAAGCTCAGTAAATATGGAATAAATTTAAGTCACTTCTAGAGCTGCACTGTTACATACAGGCTCATGTGATTATTGAACATTTGAAAAGTGGCTAGTCCAAATTAAGATATGATTTAAGATTAAAATGCAATCAGACTTCAAAGACTTAGTATGAAATTAATAAGCTTTTATATTGGTTACATGTTAAAATGACATTTGTTGGATATATTGGGCTAAAGTACATTATGAAAATAAATTTTCTTTTTCCTTTTTTAATGTAGTTACTAGAATATTTAAAATTACCTAGGTGGATTACCTTATATTATTTCTCTAGGACAGTGCTGATCTAGAAGATATCATTTAACTTTTTCTCTCTTATTTCCCCCCCCACAAATAGGTACCAAATTACATATGTATCTGTCAAAATGATGTAGGACCTGAAATCATTCTGTAAGTTGAGCCTCTTGACCCCATAATTAGGAGCTTCACAATGTGGTACCACACATGGAAATCTCCATAAAAAGATCTCAAGGAAACACAGGAAATTCCTGGAGCTGCAAAACATCCTATCTGAAGACATTCGATTATTCCTCTGTGCATCAGAAGTATCGTCGTTAATTAATTATTGATATAGTCATAAGATTCATTTAGCAACGGTTTTTGCAAAGAAGAGCTGGGTATATTATTCATGATGGACTAGACAATGCTGTCACAGTGAGTTAATGTCTACATCTTATTGCCTTAGCAAAAGTTTAGTTCTTACTCCTGCAAATTCTGATGCAAGATGGCTAGTTCTCCAGGCAGGAATTGATCTTGTGAATTAGTCATCTCAATATGTTTCTCCAACATACTGCAGCAGGGGAAAAGAGAGGTGGAGGGTGACACACCTGGTCTCATATACTTTGATGCAGATGTGACACATGTCATTTTTAGTCACAGCCTGTAGGCCAGAACAAAGTCCAATATACCTGCAAGGCGACTGGAAAATATTCTGCAGCACATGGCCATTTGGTGAGCAGTAAACACTTCTGCCATATCAGACTTTGGCAAACTTCAGATCTTCTCCAGATAGGCCTAATTTTCACCACTAAACTGTATATCCCTTGAGTCTTCCTGGAATCTTCAGCTGATGTTTTCCAGCACATTGTCTGGCACAGAGTAAACAATAAATATACTCCACAGAGCACTTAGATCTGCAAGTTTCACTTTATCATTAGACTTTAATACCTGTATAGCTGCTACGTCCCATCAGGAAAGTCTAACTACAAAGAAAATTGAACGGATAAGATTCTTAGCACAACTTCAGTTTTGTTTTGTTTTTGATTTTTGTATTTTTTGCTTTGTTTTTGTTTTTGCTCTAGAGCAGAGGTTCATTTCTAATTTTCACTGGAGTTAGAACAACAGTTGTGTCCACATATAATGACAGTGGTCAAATTCTTTGGGGAACTTGCCTCCAAGTCTGCAGTTGTGTTGTGACACTTATGTGACACTTATCTCTATGTGTAAATTAGATTCATTCCCTATCAAATATTGCATTTCATTTTCAATCAACACTGTCCATTCTTTAATGATTCATTGCATAGACTTGAAGATAACACTCTGGGCGGTGTCATGTTTTTGTCGCTTACTAGCACTTTGATCATGCTGAGGTTAATTAACTTTTTGCGTCTAGGTTCCCTCATCTCTAAATAAAGATTTTTATTTCTATAGTTTCATGCTAACAAATGAGATAATATAAACTAGCAAGTCAACGTAAGTCTAGCAAGTGTGTCTTTAGATGATAGATATTATCATTATGATAATTTTCATTATCATCTATCCTAAAGATCTTTTACTGTCTAACAAGAAATTTTGCAAGTATTTACTTATATCTAGCCATTCATTCCACTTTTTCCCCAATTAACACTCTAATATTTTGAGACATTTTGTCCTAGGACAAGATTTCATGAACGTTTGTTCAATGAGAAAATAATGTGTTAATGATAAATTTAACTTCAATTATCTCAACATTTTGTATTTAATGATCATACATTCAGGTTGCAAATATTTCACTTGACTTTTCTACTACTTGCTTCAAAATATTATTTAAAAAACCTCTCAGCATATAAAACCTAGAAATTGGGATGAATGACAAAATCTCATCACCGTGGCCAAAAGGACTACTAAGCTCTAAGGAAGAAGTCATACAACATTGCTTAACCATAATATTTTGGAATGAATTTATAGTAGCATTTGGGGCCTTTTATTTTAGGTTTTACTGGATACAGCTTTGTTACAGGTAATGAACATTCTTTAAAAACAGATATTTAGTGGGATAATAACAATTGGACTAATTCTACCCACAATTCTGCTGAAATATGCAACTCCTTTAACGCCAAACAATTAGACATACTACCAATGAGACAAAATACCCCTGAAACAAATGACACTGTAGAACTTAAGATTTAACATCTATGTATATAACTTATGCTTGCTTCATATCCTGAGTATATGTAAATTATGCTAAATGTAAGCTAATTGTTATATAGGTAATGTCCAGACATCATTATATCATCTATGCCTGAATAATCTGTGATAGCTATATTAGATAAATATGAACTCTATATCTTATTACAATGATTAAAATCTATATTATTTTAGAATTGAATCTCTTCCTAGTTCCAGAAAGGTTTTGTAATGATTTACAGTAAAATCTGATATAATATGATAATTTAACCTGAAGATATGAAAACTTTCTAGAGTAGTAGTTTTAAAACCTTAATTATCAGGAAAAATCTCTTTTTTCAAAGGAAATCCATTGTAGAACCAAACTATGTAAAGTGGACAGTAAGAAGCAGAGCAGTTATGATGGATGCAGGTAAAGGGGACCTGGTAGCCCTTGCTTAGTGTTTTTCCTCCTCCCCCCCAATCATGGGTTTGTGGGTGGCACCTACAAAGGAACAAAAGAATCCAGAGACACAACCTGAAAACCACTAATCTCTCTAATATATATAACTCATCCAGTAAAATGGCCCTGAAATGCCATACCTATGTTTTCTTGTTCCATTAATTCATTTGATAGACACATTCCTGAGGCAAATATTTGAGCCACATCATTTTCCTTTATTTCTGTCTTCAAGCATCTAGTCATCAATTCCTTCAGATTTTCTAATGTTTTAAAAAATACAAAGTTAGATTGCCAAAAACATGAGTGTAGAAATACTTTTAGTAGAGAAAAATTTAATATTAATAACTCTGTATTCATGAAAATTTAAAATTAGAAAAAACATAGCTATATGAGGAACATCTCCATAAGGTCTGAACAGCACATCATTACTTAATAGAATCCAAAAATGTTCTAATCCCTATAGAATTCAGTAAAAATAGATTGCCCAATAGAAAAGGGGCAAAGGACACAAACTGCTAAATTATCAAAGAAATATAAATGATCAAGACATATAAAAATACTCGAACATACTTATAATAAAAATGCAAGTTAAAGAAGATAACATTTTCCATCTACCAACCTGACAAAGTTTTAAAAACAAATGGGTTATGGTGACAAAGATTTAGGAAAATAATAAATCTCATACACTACTAATGAGTGTGATTAAAATAGACTGCCAAGACAAAATTAGCAGTAAGTAAAACATTAACTTTTGATTCAATAATTCCAGATGAATTAATATCTTCTAAGGAAATAATCATATATATCAAAAGGTTTGTGTTTAATCAAATCTCTGAAGTGATATTTATTCTATTGAAAATATGTCAAACAATTCATTGAATATGGTAGATCATTATGATAAATATCATGCAACTATTAAAAGTCATATTCTAAAATAATAAGAACATAGGAAATCAGTTATGGTATAATGCTAAGAAGAAATGAGGTTACAAACATATCTAAAAAGTGATCCAAATACAACCACATCATACATCTTTTGTTACGTACATATTATATATTTGTTATTGTACATATTATATATTTGTCATGTATATTATATATATACATATATATGATATCAAAAGATATACTCAAAATGACTTCAGTTTGAGTTTTAATTATCAATGCTCTCTCCAACTGGTGAGATTAACAGATATTTGTATTATTTCTTCGAATGTTTCAAAATTGTTTTATAATTTTGTATAATAAATGTATATCACTTTTATAATCAAGAAAATTACATTGTTATTGATACACAATTAAAAGATGTCCTATGAAGTAGAAAAAACCTTTGTGGTTTGAATAAACTTTTTACATGTTACATAGTTCCATTATGTATAGACATAATCATCACATAATTATTGATTGGCTAATAGGATGTGTCTAATGCATTGATTATCTTTGCTATATCTTCTCCTTAAAAACTACTGTTCCTTCTTTCTAAATAACATGTTCTAAAACTGCATTATTTTGCTATCTCCAATTTGGAGCTAATCTGAATCAAGTCAGATGTGAAAGATTCAATTGTCTGCCTATGCAGTATGGTGAAGCATATGGAGTGCATTACACCTCAGATTGAGTTTACACTGGCTGCTTGGCAGTGTCTGGAGTATAAACCAAGGTGTTGTGTTGGACAAATATAGTTCCTAATGGTTTGCGTTATAGTAAATTTGAAACCCATTCTTCTCCCATGTGTAAAACAAGAGATTGGGTGAAGGCCTTTTTTTGTCCTTTTTCTTTTTTTGCAATAGCAAAGTTTACTCTTTAGTGGGGTAAGAACAGTAGAAGGTGTTCTCATATTAAGGTACGACAAGGAAAAGTTCAGAGTATCACATGACACCTCCTATTGTCTAAGAAGCATGAGCTGCTACAGTGTAAAAGCAGAAGCTTACAGAATCTCAGTGTCTTGAGATTTTCACACACACTACAGAGCTCAAACTGTTACCTTTTCTCCCAGTTGATATCATTTTGGGAAATACGTTATATTTACCTAAGAATGCAAAAATAGCACATTCAAATTTCTGAAATAACCAAAGATATATTTTTTCCTTACTTGATACTGAATATATTGCACAAGAAAATACATTTAACATCCATTTGCGATAAAGAAACATCCTCTCTCCCCTTCCTTTCCTCTCTCTTTCTTTCTTTCTCTTTCCCCTTCTCTCTTTAGCATATGACCTAGATACTGTTGTTGCTATCTTTAATATCAAAATACCCTTGGCATCATCAGAGTTTAAACCAGAGTGGAAATTCATTGAAATATAAAATTAGAAACAAATCTTAGAGAGTTTAGAGCTCATCTAGCTCAATCCTCTTTATTTAAAGAAGGCTACAAAGGCTATTGATGACTTACGAAAGACCCATAAAGTCCTAAGTCAAATTAGTAGAAATATTTAATGGGCTGCGACAAGATTTAAATCTCAGATAGCCAACAAACCTGATATTACATTCTAAAACAACACTGATGTTTGCTATTATTCCATTATCCATTTTAAACTCTCAGTAAGGATCTGAAGAAGTCTCTCTCATATTTAGTTACATATTTTGTTCAGCTGGGGAGGGAGAAACTATGAATATAAATGATATTCATAAATATAGGAATTCACAACATCTAGATAAATGTCCCTTACAAATGATAGCACAATTCTATATTTTCCAAAATTCTTTATTGAAGTATAACATATATAAGGAAAAGTGGGCATGGTTCTATTTTGATGAGAAAATTATTCTAAGGATTTCTTTAAGATAATAGACCCAATACAGTTCTTTAGCCTCAGAGGTACAGATGGAAAAACAAGAAATTTACTAATTGAATTGTTCATTATTCATCATGGTTTTCCCTCCCAATCCCACCATAGCGGCACACAGCCAGGCCACAACTGGCAGTCAAAGGAACATAACTCCTCATCTGGTGCTTGCCTTTGCTGAGGACTTTAATGTAACTATGGCCCCAAAAGAACTGTCATTTAATATTGCCACAGTAGCCAAACACATATACAAGGGCACATGTATACAACCACATGAGCTATGTGATCCGTGTATAAAAGGAATTTTATCTGGGAAAAATGAAAGAGTAATTATTGAAGCACTTGTAACATATCACTTAATTACCATTGGTATAAAGACCCCAAAGTGACTGTCTTCTACCCCAGTGCTATTACTGCATACATATTTTATTTTTTAAATGCTATTTTTAATATGCATGCTTTCCAGTTGGAGAAAAAATTTTGAAGTAAAATTTGTTTTTTATTTTGTTCAATTACAAAGTTAATTTACTGCTAATTTGACGCAGAGTGGTCTCAGTTAATACATATTTATATCTATTTATGTCCTATATATTATAAATAATCTGAAGACTGAAAAAAGTGAACTGCCCTAATTTATATTAAAATGTATATGTGAAATATCAATATTTTATTGTCCTCTTAAATCTTTAAAAGATTGTTCTTTTATTTTATATAACGAAGGCTAACTAAAAGTAACTGTCCATAAAAGTCTCCTTGCAAAATATATACTGAGGCATTATTATGATTTACACAAAGTGAATTGCAAATATCTTCCATTGGCTATAAATTATTATATTATCTCAAAGTCTTATCATCTACTAAAGCATCAACATTCTTATACTTTAAAAGAACATTATAAGCCACATGTGAAAGAATGAAAGTAGACCATTCCCTTACACCATGCACAAAAATCAACTCAAAATGGATTAAACACTTGAATGTAAGACCCGAAACCATGAGACTTCTAGAAGAAAACATAGACAGTACGCTCTTTGACACTGGTCTGAGCAGCACATTTTCAAGTCCCATGTCTGACCAGGCAAGGGAAACAAAAGAAAAAATGAACAAATGGGACTACATTAAACTGAAAAGCTTCTGCACAGCAAAGGAAACCATCAACAAAATGAAAAGACAACCTAACAATTGGGAGAAGATATTTGCAAACCATATATCAGATAAGGGGTTAATATCCAAAATATACAAAGAACTCATACAGCTCAACAACAAGAAAACCAACAATCCGGGGCTGGCCCTGTGGCCGAGTGGTTAAGTTCCCGCACTCTGCTGCCGCAGCCCAGGATTTCACTGGTTCGGATCCTGGGTGCGGACATGGCACTACTCATCAGGCCACCTTGAGGCAGCATCCCACATGCCACAACTAGAAGGACCTGCAACTAAGATATACAACTATGTACCTGGGGGGACTTGGGGAAGATAAAGCAGAAAGAAAATTAAAAAAAAGATTGGCCACAGTTGCTAGCTCAGGTGCCAATCTTAAAAAAAAAAAAAGAAAAGAAAGAAAGAAAGAAAGCCCAACAATCCAATTGGAAAATGGGCAAAAGATCTTAACAGAGATTTCTCCAAAGAAGATATACGGATGGCCAACAGGTATATGAAAAGATGCTCAACATCATTAGCTATCAGGGAAATGTAAATCAAAACTACAATGAGGTATCACCGGTCAGAATGGCTATAATTAACAAGACAGGAAACAACAAATATTGGAGAGGATGTGGAGAGGAGGGAACCCTTGTTTACTGCTGTTGGGAATGTAAACTGGTACAACCACTATGGAAAGCAGTATGCAGTATCCTCAGAAAATTAAGGATAGATCTACCATATGATCCAGCTATCCCACTGCTGGGTATTTATCCAAAGAACTTGAAAACACAAAGGCATAAACTTGCACCTCTATGTTCATTGCAGCATTATACACAATAGCCAAGACATGGAAGCAGCCTAGGTACCCAGCAAGGGATGAATGGATAAAGAAGATGTGGTATTTATACATGATGGACTACTACTCAGCCATAAGAAATGATGAAATCCGGCCATTTGTGGCAATGTGGATGGACCTTGAGGGTATTATGCTGAGTGAAATAAGGCAGAGGGAGAAAGTCAAATACCATATGAACTCAATCATAAGTAGAAGATAAAAACAATGACAAAAAAACACATAGCACTGGAGACTGGATTGGTGGTTACCACAGGGGAAGGGGGTAGGGGGGAGGACAAAAGGGGTGATTAGGCTCACATGTTAGGGGATGCACTATAATTAGTTTTCGGGTGGTGAACATGATGTAATCTACACAGAATTCGAAATATGATGTTCATCCGAAAATAAATTAATTTAAAAAATTTAACAAAACAAAACAAGAAACAGAAAGAAATCCAAAGATATTACTAATTCAATAAATGTCATGATTGCATAAAAAAAGAACATTATAATTCATGCCTAAATAAACCACATATAAGTAAGCATTTTCTCATAAAATAATTATTCTATATACTAGAAAGAGTTTGAGCCATGATATCTAATGGATATATTTTTTATTGTAAAATGATGATAAAACTGAAAGATCTGTGGCAAAAACTGCAGTTATAAGGAGGAGAAGAGGTTCAGGATTACATAGGTATAAAAATGTGTGTTGGAGAAAAACAGATCATTTAATATTTTTATCTGATAAATGTAATGTACCTCTTTTTATCTTGACTTATTTTTTCCCATTCAAAAATTTTTATTATATTTGACACATTGCAGCTGTGGTAATAGGAGTTTTTGTTTTTGTTTTATAATATACCTGACACAATAATGGGAATATTTGGCTCTAAAACAGGCCATATATTTCATTTTAATAGGTCAGATATGGCTTGAGTCCAAAGGTAAGTGCAAAAAATTTACACTATAAAATTTGCCATCAGCTCAGCATTTCCAAAGCAGGTGTCAAGAATATGAATATGCACCACTTGCTTATTTTTAAAAATTAGCCTTATTATGTTTCTGTTTGATAATAAGTCTTCATGGAAAACCTGAACAAGTGTGACATTTAAGTACATGCTCCACAGGGGTTGCAGAATCAGACAAACCAAAGATTGAATTTCTGCTCCATTATTTACTAGCAAATGACCTTGGAAAGGTAACTTGACCTCTTTGAGCTTCAGTTTCCTTCCTATAAATAGAACAACTCTAGTAAGGATTAAATGAGATTAAGCACGTGAAAGACTTGTACGGTATTTGGACTTTATTAGTCAGTATTAAATTTTAGTTCTTCTCCTTTATTTACTTCTATATTATCTTTAAAAGTTACATTTAGTTATCAAAAAGCAGCAATTAAAATGGTGGTTCTTACCTGATGTGCTAGATACATACTCACATGCATTTACTTGGTATTTTCAAGGTGTATCTAGTTTAAGTACCTAATTTAAAATCTCATTGTTCAAGACTCTTACTCTTAAAAGTGTGTGTGTGTGTGTACATGCATGTGTGTGTGCACATACAAGATTTTTAAAGTTTTTATTATTAAGAATAATTTTTCTCTATTTCAGGCATGTTGAGTGTGAACATTTATAGAATGAGCTACAAAATTCAATTAGACCGAAGCGATGTTAGTGTTGTTAGGCGCATATGCTTATTACAAATGTCCACAATTGTTTTCTTAACATCATAGATTTTTGACAGCTATATAACCCACAAATATTAACCATGTATCATAAGAACAAATTATACTCAATTAAAATATGTCAATACTGAGCAGGAATTGTTAACTAAAATAAAATGCAAACTATTTTCTATATTTATGAAGACAAATATTACTAGTTTATCTGAGAGACCATGTACATATAAAGCATGTATATTCTATTATGTTTAATGCAAATAAAACCACTAAGATAATTTTAATTATTTGATTCTATAGTGAAAAAATGCAGGTTAAAAATATCAACAAATATACCTTGAAATAAAAATATATTTCTACATGTTTTAAAACAGTGATCAATGCTTACTTCAACAGGCACAAAAGGATACTTGGATTCTTACATTTGCCAGCATTTGGTTGTATTGATTCTTGTTTTAAATAAGCGACAAACAGCTAGGTTCTAAAAAAATATTGTTACAGATATTTTCTTCTGTTTCACTTTTTCCCAAGGGACTTCATCATTTAAAAAAAAAAGTTATATATAAATAATTGTTCATTCCATACTAAAACATTTCAGGTTTTAATTACTGAACACTTATCTAGCTTTCCTAGAAAATTGTTAACAATCTAATAATTCAACTAAGTCAAATATGATAAAATTCCAAATAGCCCCAAAGAAGTGCTTAGTCATAAAGGTAAAATTTTAAAAATATAAATAGATTCCTATTCCTAAGGAAACGTGCAGTATTTTTAGTAAGATAAGACTTACACACATGAAGCAGGTGGATAATAATACAAGGATACATAAAAACAGATATTCTTGTGTAATTTATAAGTGTAAAAAGAAGGCTTTATGTATTAGAGTGGCCTGCACAAGCATTGTGGGAAGATAAAGCAGTATAAACTCTAAGGAAGTTTGTAATTTCATTTAGAGAGAATGCTTGTGCATTGTTTGGGGCAACAAGTTACATAGACAGGAATTGTCAACTAATTATATTTTAGGATCAAAGAAGAAGTGGTTACTGATGGCCATGATGTCCTTCCTTTGGGACTAGGAGAATGTTGTTGTAGTTGACCAAATCGGAAACATCAAAAGGAGATTCCATCTAGAGAGGAAGGTGGTGAGTTTTATATTAAATACACGGAATTTGAGCTGACGGTTGCTTACTGAATAGACCTCTTTATTAGATGAATTAGAGCTTGCAAGAAATAAGGATAAAAGTAAGGATTGGTTGCCAATGATCACTGAAGCTATAATTATGAATGAGCTTTCTGAGATAGTACAAAGGGTAAGAATATAAAAATAAGAGCTTAGCTTTGCAGTAACCTCACACTTAGAAAGAAAAGAATTAAAAACCATAAGGAAGGCTTGGAAGGCTTGTCAGATGAATTATTAGAGAAGTAAGTAGCAAAGAAGCACATTATCCTGAAAACCAAGAGAAGAGAAAAATTCTATAAATGCATAATGAATAGTTTCAAGTAGAGTAGAGCTACTGTGGAAGATAATAGTTGAGAAAAGACCCAGAGAAGGGCACGGTTAAAAGCACAGGGAATGCTTCATCAGAGTAGCAGGCAATCCAGAATGCAACAGGAAAGGAGAAAATGGATGCAGCATTTTACAAAAATTTGTATATGAGCCAGAAAAAAATAGTGCAGTTATCTAAAGGAGAGGTAAAGATAGTGGCAGTGATTTTATTTGTTTGTTTTTTCCCTAAGAAGCAACTTTTAAAAAGTTAAAGTTGAAGGGAAGGAGCTGATTATGTTGCCATTGCTTAGTACAGTCAATATTTATTGAGTGAATGGTTGAAAACCAGTTGGAAAAGGCAAAATTTATGAAAACAAGAATATTTTTGGAAGTCAGAGAGGGTGACTATACGTGAGTTTACTTTAAATGAGAAAGAGAGAAGCAAGCCTCTTGTAAAATATATTTTGAAAGTCATCATATCTTTTCTATACCTTGGGATCGGATTGTGGAGTTTTGATAAATTATCACTTTGATATTAAAGAATAGTGAGAATTTATAAATAATAATAAGGAATATTGCTTGGAGGTCTTGGTTTGTCTCTTCCATGTACATTTCTCTTTTAACCTTACCATTTAAGGACGTTTGAGTTTGATGTACAATATTCTCCTTATCTATCTGTAATGAATTCTACAATAAATAACATAAGTAATAAATAATACATTACTAAATTTTATAATACACAAAATTAATTAATACGTAAATTTTATAATACATAATAGTAATCAAAATATGACCATCAAGATTCTGACCAATAGGAACTTGGCAAAGGAAGTCAACTAAATAACTCTCTCATTAAGACCTCAGGATGTGGGCCAGCCTGGTGGTGCAGCGGTTAAGTTCGCACGTTCTGCTTTGGCGGCGTGGGGTTCACCGGCCTGGATCCTGGGTGCGGACATGGCACCACTTGGCAAGCCATGCTGTGGCAGGTGTCCCACACATAAAGTGGAGGAAAATGGGCACGCATGTTAGCTCAGGGCCAGTCTTCCTCAGCAAAAAGAGGAGGATTGGCAGCAGTTAGCTCAGGGCTAATCTTCCTCAAAAACAAACAAAAAAAGACCTCACAAAGTTGTCAAACATGCAATTTTCAGACACATATCAGAAGAAAGTACTTGCACTTTCAAGTTATGAATTTTAAAAACATTCATTCTTTCATACAAATTTATAACTTGCTTTGTCAACTTTAAATCACACTTCATCTTTCTAGGAATGAATTGATCGAGAATTGGCCAGTATGTTCCATCAAGTAATTCTCATGTTTGCTTAAACATAAGGTGATACATTTTCCCAATATTATTCCATAGGAAACAGGAAGTCACATTTTGAATCTTCGAATCCTTGTGCAGCACTTTTAGGAAAAATAAAATAATCTGTCAATATTTTACAAAATTTTATTGAGATAAAATTTCACGTGAAGGAATTATGCACAGTTTTAAAAGGCTCTGTGTCTCAAACAGTGTAGAAAGTGAAGACTATGTACTTTTGAAATCTGTCTTGGAAAACTCAAAGCATGACTCCAGTATGTATGGCCTCACTGATGTTTGAAGCATATACTAAGAGTGTAAATGAATTAGTGTAAACGTATTCCTACGGCTACCATTAACCAATTACCACAAATTGAGTAGTTTAAAACAAAAGGAATTTATTCTCTCTCAGTTCTGGAGAGTAGCAGCCTGAAATCAAGGTGTCGGCATGGCCATGCTCCTCTGAAAGCACTAGGGAAGGATTCTTTGTTGCCTCTCCCCACCCCTAGTGGTTGCCAACAATCCTTGGTGTTCTTTGGCTGCAGCCGCATCACACCTGCCTCCATTGTCACATGGCCTTGTTCACTTTGTCTCTTTTTTTCCTTATAAAGACACCAGTCATGCTGGATTTAGAGCCCACTCTAATCAAGTATGACCTCATTTTAACCAATGATATCTCTAAATACCCTATTTCCAAATGAGGTCACATTCTGAGGTTCTGAGTGGATGTGAAATTTGGAGGAACACTATTCAACCCAATACAGTGAAAGTATTCCACAAAAATTGAGAGTAGAAAATAGTAACATTTATAAATCATATATTATTTTACGTAGTGTGTAATTTAAGTATGTTTTTAAAATTGATATACTAAATGCTATAAATAGATATATGGCTATTTACCTACATTCCCCAAAGTTTATATGGCCAAAATCTTTCTTTTGCATCTTCCTATGGGAAAAAATGACCTTACATTCAGGCACAAATGGTATTCTGATGAATCAAATGGTTTCTTACTGACTATTTGCCCACTCAGAAATGTTTATTTGACCTAGCAGACCCTCTTTTTTTTTTTTAACACTGTGGAAACAAAGTTGTTCTTAAACTTCAAGGAGATAATTATATCTGGCATGCTTTGCAATGGAAAAACAAAATAAATATTCCTTTCTCAAATGGAGATTTCAAATCTAAATTAATCCACTTAAATCTCCATAAATGGAGTTTCATTAAAGTGTTTGTGTCTTCCCCATTTAAAGGCAAGAGTATGCCCATTGTCACTAGATGGATACAGCTTGGAGATACAGAAATATATCCTTTTCTTTACTTTTTCATTCTCCTTTTTTTTTCTGCTCTCTAAATTCTTAAAGGCTTAGTCCAAGACTCATTTTGCCAGGAAACCTAAATCATGTATTTAATCTACTTAGTCTTCTACATATATCATCTATTGCTTCTCAAAAAACAAACAAAACTCTTATACAGAGTATAGTTATTTCTCAACCAATTCACCAATGACATGTTAATAGTTTGCCCAAGTTTGCATAGCTCTTGGAGGAAACGACCGCATCAATGTTCAATACTTTCAAATTGCAATCCACAACTTGATGACGTAAAGCCTTTATTGATTTTCTACTTTCCTGGAGCACTTACAGCCTTTTTACTTGTAATATTATTAGCGCATTGGAAGGTGTTTCCCTAGTTGTTTAAATTAAGCTTGTTTTATCGCTGGAGATTCCTACTGGAAGCAGAGATTAATAGACTTGGGAGCAAAGGGCTTAAGAGTCTAGATTTGTAGCTTGGCTTCACTGCATTCTAGCTCCATGACCTTGGGCAATTATTTCATTTCTTTGCACTTCAATGTCCGCATCTGTAAAGTAAAAATAATAACACCTGAAGTATTATTGGAGTGAGGATTTAATGAAGTAGTCCATGTCAAGTAAATGGAGCAGCACCTGGCAAAGAGTAAATGCTCACTAATTGTCGGCCATTGTTCTGTATTTGCTACAGCCCCTCAAGTATTAAGCATGCAATAAGTATCATTTGCATACTTTCTCATTTTTAAGTCCTTTGAAATATCTGATTTGATTTAAAAACTGCCTTAGTGTTGAGTCATAGTATAATTTAACTTGAAAATTAACTGAAAAATGTATATTCCAAATGTTCCCTTAGTGAATTTGAGGACTCTCTGATTAATAACAGCTCTTGAAGAGATAAAAATACGCATATCTTAAAATACTTTAAAAAATAATTTGACTTTTAGGCACATCCTTCAGACACAACTATTTTAACTCTGTGACTCAAATTGTATTAACTTCAAAATTGTAGTAATGTGATAGATACAAAATCCTAGACTGGATTTCAAAAACACCATTCAGTAATATCAATAGATTTCTGTATATGAAAATATTGATGAAAAATACTAAGACTACTGTGCTGTTGATGCTAAATCAAAGTCAATATTTAATCATGTGTGATATCTACAATATAAAGGCAGAGAATATAAAGTTATAGAAACTAATATATGAGAAGAAATATTCTATCAATGCAGTATGTTATTTGTACTCCATTAACTGAAGGTAATGAAAATTCCTATGGAGGAAAATTCCTATTTAAATGAAAAGTGCATGAGAAATGAAAGCTGCAGACTGAGGCTACTGAAAAATATTAAATCTATTTTTATAGTCTTTGAAATAAAAATCTACAATACATGATATAATAAGACTCTCTATCAGAGTTCACGTACTTAAAGTAAGCAAAATAGGTACAAGGCATTGCACCTTTATTTACCATAGCTCCTCAACAGGAAAATTCAGGGTCTACTCTCCCTAGAATTCCAATGAGATTTTTATAAAATGCATTTTCTTTGTTGCATGAAATCTCCTGAATAATTTCTAATTGTTGACCCTTAATTTAGGCAACAGACTAACTAGAAAACTTGAGTAACTTTACTCCTATTGCATTTGCTCTGTCCAAGATAAGTTCATGACAGAAACCAGGGCCAATGAGCCAGTGTTTCACATTCAGCTAATCCATACTCACTTAGACATAGTCAAATATGTCTAAGAAATAGTTTATTCTAGAATCTTCCATTTCTCTTAGCCATAAAACTCTACCACCTGCCAAATCTTTTCAATTGTACCTCCTAAATATGTTTTGACTCTTTCTCTTTCCCTTCATAATCATCTCTACTGCATAGTTTGTAAAATAACTTCTACATTCTTCTGCTTCTAGCTTAGACCTCATCAAATCCAACTTGCATACCGCTGCCAGAAGAATAAAACCCACATCTGTTTTTAAGATTTTTTTTAAACATAGACAGAACACACACAAATGCCTGACATATAGAAAGATCCCATTTTAAAGTAGAACAATGTTGTTTCCCTCTTTAAAAATCCCCTTCCTGGAGCATACCTGGTGGTACAGCGGTTAAGTTCACGCATTCAGCTTCGGCGGCCTGGGGTTCGCCAGTTTGGATCCTGGGCATGGACCTACATGCCGCTTGTCAAGCCATGCTGTGGCAGGCATCCCACATATAAAAAAGTCGGGGAAGATGCGCACAGATGTTAGCTCAGGGCCAGTCTTCCTCAGCAAAAAGAGGAGGATTGACGGCAGATGTTAGCTCAGGGCGAATCTTCCTCAAAAACAAATAAACAAAAATTTCCTTCCTAAATTGCCACAATACCTCCTTTTTGTTTTCAAAATGAAAATCTCTTGCCTTGATGAACTGATTGGATGAACTTTCTGCAAGAAAGCCAAACTCAAAGTGGCGTAACAAGAAGGACAGTTTAAATTTCATACAACAAGGAGTCTTTAGAGATAGGGTGAGCTTTGGGCTGGGTACCTTAGGGTTCCAGCCCTGCTTCTCAGGTTTTTTGGCTCTGCCTTGTATCAGCTAATTATTCTTAATCTGGCTTCTTCCATGGGTGGGAGAGGACTTCCAGTAGTAACTGTGGAACATAATTCCCACCATGTATCTAGCTGGAGAAAAAGCTGTTTCTCTTTTCCATGGAGCTAGAGGAAGTTTTTCATTGATTTCAACCTGTTTAGGGATGAAATTACTATGACAGGCTTATCAATATCTGGGGAATAATAATCTGGAGTATAATGCATATTGAAGTGTCAATCACGTATTACCTTCATGTAACATATCTAATTTTTGCATGTTATTGTCCCAGATTTGCTCATATATACTCTACGTGTTAGTCACTACAAGCTACCTCGTTTCCTGAATATGTCATGCTCTTCGTCCCCATTAGCCATTTTTTCCCCTTTGCCAGGAATGCCCTTCACTGTGTCTTTGTCTGACTAATTTTAAGCATTCTTTAAAGGTTAGCTTAAGTACCAACTTTTCGGCATGTATCTCCCTGATTCTACAAGGCTGAATTAAGAACAGCTTTCTCATGACCTTGCTTGCCCCAAGCACAATATTTTTCAACCTCCTGCACATTGGGATTACTTGGTAAACCATTTCAAAATACTAATGGCCTGAAATCACTCAAACATTCTGATTCAATTGGTTTGGGATGCAGTCTGGACATGGAAATTTTTTTTTAACTTATCAGGTGATTCTAATTGAAGTCAAGGTTGAGAATCCTGCTCTAGTCTATCACTTACCACATCTGATTATTTCTATACATTTGTCTTTCTCCTCTACTAGGCTGTGAGCTTTTAAGGATGGAACTATGCTTTTGACCTTCGTAGCCTAAGCACCTGAAAGAACGCCTGTACAAAAATTAGTACTCAAAATTAGTTGATGTAAAAGGCTGAGTTTCAAAAGATTGTTACTTGAACTCAATTAACAGCTATTAATTGCCTACTGTGTGCTGGACTCTATAAGAGGAGTTGGAATACAAAGGCAAATAATACAGTGTTGGCCTTTAGGGGAATCACTGTTCAATAGGGTGCTCAGAAATGAGCATAGATCAGGCCACTACATCTTAGATGACTCTTCCAGAACCTCCAACACACTAAATTGAATAGAGCAAGTCATTCTTTCCTTAAATAATGCTCCACTACCAAAGGTAACTGAACGAATAAATTTAAAAAATAGGGCTTTAAAAGTATGTATTTATGAATATGTAAAGTCTAACTATATACATAGTTCTCCTTTTTGCTTTTTTTATTCAAATACTTAATACACAAAAGACTATTTTTATCTGAGCTCCAAAATAAAAACAGTAAAAAAAATCCAGTAGTTTTACTTTAGTTCAATATCCAAAGAAAGGCAGGTGTTCACTAACAGAATGAGAAAATTAAAAGCAGTCTAACTTCAGAAAGTCCCTTTGAGTCACAAGTTTAAATTTTTTAATGGTTTTACAATCTTCTCAAGCTGTCAATGGAAAAAAGTGGCTTGACATTGAACACATACCAAGTCAGTAGCATAACTATTTTATAATGTCTGATTGGTCATTGAAAAAAATAGTTTAAAATTCAATCCATGTGATGGAAATGCCACTTAGAAAAAGACCATTCATACTGCAGTGCTGCAGGAAAATTGTGGTTATAACAGTTCCCATTTCATTCAGCAGCAGGATTCTTAAAGAATTTCAAATGGAATGGTTCCTAGAATATTGCATGTTGAGTATTACTAAAATAAATTTTACCATCATAAAATTCACCATTAGTATAAAGAAAACATATTATTTTTCATCCTATGATTTAAAAAAGCTTCATATGTTAAATGAAGATTCTCAGGTTAATTTATGGGGACCCTTTGGGTAGGTCCATTCATAATTCCACTAGGATGTTCACACATTAATTTAACTGAAATATATTGAACACTTGCTGTTACTGTTTCTCATCGTGGAATGGGTTTGCCTAATCATCTGTCCAATTTCCATTTATATTAGTCATGGATTTTGAATTATATTTGGAAAGTCTATGAATGGGTATTAGTGATTATAGTCTGCAGAATTATAGATTACCTAAAACAGAATTGGTGCTTCAAAGGATTTATGTGTCAAATAATCCTCTCCCTGCCCTGACAAAAAAAAAAAAGAAAGAAATGATGAATTTTTAAAATTCAAAACCTGGTATGGAAAATTGTTATGAAAAGCTAAATGGACTTCAACCATATTTAGGAATCAGATTTGTCTCATATATCTCAGTACTGGACAGTTTTGAGACCTGTAAACTTTCAACTTTAAAATTTGTGCTAATTTCAGCTAAACGTCAATTGCCTAGTTTTGAGAAATCCAAACTCCTTGATTTTCTTCTGTTTTCCTATCTGCTTTTGGGCTTTGTCATTGTTGATTAGCAGTTTCCAAAATGAAAAGGACAGGAACAAAGAAAGAAAGCATTACAGGTCAAACAAGAATTTGCCCTATCTTGATTATCACCTCCTATAAACAATTTTAGCGGAAGGTTGAAATTAGTGGCTAAAATGAAAGTTTCTGATAATATTGCATTCCCAAGATCTCTTTTATCCTTTTTCTCCATCACTCCCCCAAATCAAGAATTAGTCTTAACGTGCAATTGTTTAAAATTCATCCCCATTCTCATCCATAAAATGAAATTAAGCATTATAATCTACTTCGATAATTGTACACTGAAAACTAATAAAAACTCCTGTGGAGTGCTGAGAAAGTTTCAAGGACATAGTAGTTATGAGGTGATGTCTATAAAGTACTTTGAGACCTGGGAAGGAAGGTACTTCATAGCTACATTTATTTTTTGATATAATTAAGTTCACTTGATTCCTGAAAGGAAACATAGTACTAATGCTTTGTTTTGTTTTTTAAGTAGACTTTATTTTTTAGGTTCACAGCAAAATTGAGCAGGAAGTACAGAGTTCCTATCTAACCTCTGCCTCTGCACACACACCCCCGCCCCCCACTATCAACAGCCCCCATCAGAGTGATGTATTTGCTATAACTGATGAACCTACATTGACACATCATCATCAAAGTCCATAGTTTACCTTAGGGTTCACTCTTGGTGTTGTACATTCTATGGGTTTGGACAAATGTTAATGACATGCATCCACCATGTATCCTACAGAATAGTTTCACTGCTGTAAAAACCCTCTGTGCTTTGCCTATTCATCCCTCCCTCCCCATAGTCCCTGGCAATCACTGTTCTTTCTACTGTCTCCATAGTTTTGCCTTTTCTAGAATGTCATATAGTTGAAATTATACAGTAAAGAAGCTTTTTAGATTGGCTCTTTCACTTAATATTATGCTTTTAAGTTTCCTCCATGTCTTTTCACGATTTGATAGCTCATTTCTTTTTAGCACTGAATAATTTTCCACTGTTTGGATGTACCTCAGTTTGTCCAATCACCTACTGAAGGACATCTTTGTTGCTTCCAAGTTTTGGCAATTATGAATAAAACTGCTATAAACTGTGTGCATGTTTTTGTGTGGACATACATTTTCAACTTATTTCAGTAAATACCAAAGAGTGTGATTGCTGGATCATATGGTAAGACTATATTTTGTTTTGTAAGAAATTGCCAACCTGTCTTCCAAAGTAGCTGTACCATTTTGCAATGAGAGTTCCTGCTGCTTCACATCCACGCCAGCATTTGGTGTTGGCAGCATTTTGGATTTTCGCCATTCTAATAGATGTACAGTGGTATCTTGTTGTTTTAATTTTCAATTCCCTAATGATATATGATGTTGTATATCTTTTCTTATGCTTATTTTCCCTCTGAATATCTTCTTTGTTGAGGTGCCTGTTCACATCTTTGGCCCAGTTTTTAATTGGTTTATTTTCTTATTTTTAAGAGTTCTTTGTATATTTTAGAAATAGTCCTTTATCAGATATGTCTTTTGCAAATATTTTCTTGTGGCTTGTCTTCTCATTCTCTTGACAATTGCCATTCACAGAGAAGAAGATTTTTATTTTAATGAAGTCCAGCTTATCAATTATTTCTCCATGGATCATGCCTTTGATGTTGTATCTAAAAAGTCATCACCATGCCCAAGATCATCTAGCTATTCTCTGATGTTATCTTCTAGGAGTTTTATAATTTTGAATTTTATATTTAGGTCTGCGATCCATTTGGAGTTAATTTCTGTGAAGGATGTAAGGCTTGTGTCTAGATTCATTTTTTTGCATGTGGATTTTCAGTTCTTTTAAGGTTTTAACGTTTGTCTTATGACCTTTTTGTGATAAAAACTTTGAAAATTTCATTTATTTTAATAACATCTTACAAAGTTAACCCTAGGAGTAGCTACCAAGGGAAAATAAGAATTTTAACCACAATTGTTTATGAAAAGATTAGCCTTTAAAGGCATGAGACAAATATTTAACACTTTTATAGAAATCAGAAGAAACAATGAAAACATTTCCCTAATCATTTTAAATTATATGTTACTGAATTATACCTCACTGGAGAAACAGAGAATAGTGATTTCACTTTTAACTTGGGTAGTATTAGTAATTATTTATTAGACAAATTCACATCTAAACCTAACCAAAAAAATGGTGTACGTAAATAAAATGGCATAGTTTCCATAATAAAAGCAAAGTAATTGCTTCTCACAAATGAGAGAAATGATAAGCAAGGAAGATAAATATCTATTATGTTCATTCAGCCTGTAATTTTAACAACTTATATATCAATCACTGTATACCCTCTTGAAGCACTACTGCTAAAAAATATTGTAAGTCTATAGGCTTACTTTAGAAGGTAACTATCCATCCTTTAAATATGAAAAACGCACATTTACCAAAAGAAGATGTGTTGTGTGAAGGGTCATTGTCATTTTAGGAGTCATTGTCTGATATTGTGATACACTAAATGTTTTTTCTCAATCGGCAAGTAATATCTTTTTCACTGTGCATTGTTAGGATGAAAAAGTCACATGTTGTAGTTTGTGTGTGTGTATATGTGCCTGTTGCATACACATACTCTTTTTTCATGTATATGATACGGGGGTGAATAATTTTTTTCCAAGACATTGAGAACTGCATATTTGTCTCTTCCTAAATCAAGCACAAAAAGATAGTGTTAAAAATGGTGAAATATACCCAGAAGTGAGGGGAACAGAAATCATTGACAGAAAACTTAGATATGGAGAGAAGAGAGTTAAGTATGTATGTAGAGAAGTTAAATTGAATCAAGTTTTCCTGGATATAGCTCCATGCACACATTATTTCAGTAACTTATCCTTTTTGTATAAAAACATTTTATTTTTATAAAAGAATGTATTTGATTTTTTTGAGGTATATTATTAAAATAAGCAGATTCCCCCTTTCTCTTTCCTCTCAACTCCTGATCCATTTTCCAATCCCCCACTGATTCCATGTCAGCATGCTCTGTTTTTGACTACACAAATAGTACACAGATTTATTCCTACAGAACAATCTCTGGTAAAATCGTAGAGTGTCTGCTTGAATAATACCCAAAAGTTAACTGCGTGCTTTCCACTGGCAAGAAATAACTCACAGTAAATGAAGCCACAAACCAGTCAATGGAATATTATAACCCTCTTAGGGGAGCCATTGTACTATGAGAGAAATTTGAGGCAGTGAACCAGCCTTTATTTTATACACACACACACACTGTACTGTATATGGTATAAGTACGGTACCATACTGTGTATGATAAGAATGTGAGACTATTGAACCATGAAAAATTTCCACACTTGAAGTCATGTAATGTTATCTTAATATTCCTTTCATTTACATTGTATCATGGTGGTAATTTATTAAAAACAATTATCATTTATTGTTGTAACACTGACAATAAACTGGACTGCAATAATTCTAAAACAAGAATGGACTGATGTTACTTCTTAGCTATAAATTGACATGGATTGGAACACTAGTAATATGGAAACAGTGTTCCTTAAACTGCATTCCAGAATTTATTTCAGGGGAAAAAAAATCTCACACTTTCAGTGCATATGGGGATTCTGTATTTCTGAGATTAACTATAAGCATTAATTTGATAAATTTCTTTTACTACAAGTCACTTTGGAATTTGGTGGCAGAGCTAGGGCTGAAAGTATGGAAAAGTGGAGATGGAAATAAAAATTTTCAGAAATAAAACTCAAATCTGTCACATGGGAAAAGTCATTAACTTTTCAAGTAGGAAGGTCTGACTATTGTTATATCATGGTTCTGCCAATGTGCAGATTCATCATTTTATGCTGACATGTTGTGTTATAACTTTTGTGTTATTTTTGGAAGCTCAAACACTTTACTTTCTGTGAACATACTGGGAGAGGGTCTAATGTGTCTGAAAACAAAGAAAGGTAATTTTTTGAAGGAAATCAGTGCACAATTAAATGTGGAGATACATTTTCAATTTGCATCAATGCAATTTAAATACGTCACATAAATCTAAATATCACTAAGAATTAAGTCTTCCTTTCAGCCTAGGAATTTGGAAAATCTTTTCCCCTTCCAAAATGATATTCCAGGGGATTTCCAGACCTTTCTTCCCTATTACACTTGATTACTTTCTATCTCATCACCTCAAAATCTGATGTTTCCTAGAATATCTACACACTCACCCACAAACACACACACACTAACTACAATATCTATGTTGTGTTCCCTTTATTCCTAATTATATTTCTCACTTCATCCAAATTCTGGGATGGTCATATTTCTTCATCTGAAGTCTGCGCAAGGGTAGGATTTACCAAATCAGGACTGACAGTGACAAAGGGCATGATGGTGAGGTGAGCACACTCTTGCCTTCCACCTTGCCCACCTCACCTCCCCTGAGAATACAGATTTAATCCTGTCATTTTTCAGAGGTGATGCTCCAAGAGATATAAAGAAGTGATCAGATTTGCTGCCAGTTAGAGTGCTGCTGAGTACACAGGACCCTCCACAGGAACCTCCCCTCAAGTTTCTGCACCTTTTCATAATTACTGTTCCTGTGTGCTTATTATGTCTCTAGATTCTTAATGGGGAAGACACACACACACAAGAAAAAAATCAAGAGATAAAAATGGAGTCCTCTTTACACAGCATTTTCTTTCCATTTGTTAATAAATATGAAGATTTTTTTAAAACTTCTGAGTTCTTATTTAAGGACAAGAGACCAGGAAAAAAAGCTGTCAACTTCATTCTGTTCATGGAAGGAGACAGAGAATAAAGGAGTCTGGCAGGAACAGGTAGAGCCAGCACAGGGTAATTATGCAGCCAAAGTCATGGCCTCAGAGGAACACAAAAAGGGTGATAGGAAGATTCCTAAACAGAGAAGTGTGCTCTTAGCAGAGCCTTCCTTCCATTCCACATCTCTATCTCCCTGGTCCTCCCAGACTCTTTGTCCCAGACGTGGTGCCATCAACAGTGCTTAGAGCTCATGAAATGCCAAATACTGCATCCAGGTAGGGTTTTCCTATTCCAGTGTCAGGGCTGCAGTGTGACCGTGGCATCTGAGCATAGGATTTTGACTGAATTTTCCTTATGTTTAATAATTTTTTTGTAATCTAGTACAATTATTGTTTATACAGAATACATAGGTTAAACAGAACATTTTTGGTCAGTCTGGAAACACAAGATTGACTTTATTCATTTGCTCAATAAATATTCATTAAGCATTACAAGGATGTATCTCAATTTACAAGCAAAGGAGAATAAAAGGACCACAATGCCACAACTAGAAGAACCTGCAACTAAGATATACAACTATGTACCAGGGGGATTTGGGGAGATAAAGTAAAAAAAAAAATTGGCAACAGTTGTTAGCTAAAAAAAGAAAAGGACCATAGGTTTCTTAAATTGGTGATTACCTGGATATGGATGGGATTAAAACATGCATGTTGAAGTTATTCTTTTTCAACTTAGAAAAAGGCTTAATGTTATCTTCCAGAAGATGGCAAAGAATGAATTTCAATTATTTTTCTCAACACTATAGATTTAATATTCCTTCTCCAATTAGATGTACTGGGTAAGGTTTTCTTACTTTCAAAACATAGATAATTTATATACATATATAATAGACAGAATATATATATCTTCTATCAAATATGTACCTAATAGCTAATATATGTCTTATATACCTAGAAATATCTCTTTCCATTGAGACAGAGAAACTTTCATCTGTCTTAATAATTCAGATATATATCTCCTTAGTAATAAAGATGTGTGTATGTCTGTGTGTGTGTATACATACCTACCACATCTCAGTGGAATGTAAACTGGGAGAGTACTATATATTTCTGCCATAAAAATAATAAATAGAAAATGACGTGATCCGAAAAAGCATTTTATTCCTATTTTCATAAGATTTTCATAAGATTGATTAAATTCATAAGATGTCTTCCTAATTTAAAGAAAGCAAGCTTCTATTTGAAAAAGACACTGCACCAAAAAATTTATTTCTGAGTCCAGACTCAGGTACAGAGAAACGTTGAGACATTTTATTGCTAATCATATAAATTAAACTATCACATCTCTAATAACTACCACATGGTATATAAATATCTCTGTATCACAGAAATAGATAATATTTAATTTAGTGTTATTTAATATTAGTATTTAATTTTTGTAAATGCATATCTTAACTTAAAACACTCAGAAAGGTTGAGTTCAAGAAAGAAATGGATTGAGGCAAAATTATATTGAAATAGTTGAAGAAATATAAGCGAGCAGTTAGAAAGCACTAAACGGAACTTCTGACTTCTTGTCAAATTCTAATTAACTGTTTTGATTTTAAATTTAGAATTTTTGACTATATAATATTTGTTTATGAAAGAGTGTGATTCAAAGATGTATTGACAATTCTCATAACAGCTTTAAAATGTAACATTTATATTTGTAATATTGTGCTTGACACAATGAACCACAAAAAAGATTTTCTTGAACTAATTAGGTGAACATAAAAGGCTTTTAACAACCTCTATGTACAAAATGATCACCAAAGTTGGAGGTCTTTAACAATATGATACCAGTCTATGGTTTGCAAAGTAATAATCTGACTATAATCCAAGCTTAACTATATTCACAGGGTAATATCATGCATTTTTCTTGAAAATGATACTTTGAGAACCAGTTTCTAAATGATTGCATTTTCCCATATAATTTCATTTATTCAGAGACATAGTTCCAGTTGTCTTTTCCATGAGTAGAATATGGATTGTTTTAAAGTGTTTCTTCTAAAAAGACAAATTACATTAAACGAACCCAATCTTGGAATTTGTAAAATGCTTATTATTGGATGAGAAAAGCTCACTCAAGTTTGTGGTTTGGGGACTGATGTAGCTAGGACATTCTCAATGTTCATGATTTACGATTGCCATTAACATGATGACAAATCTTCAAATAGCCTTGGAATAATTTAGACCTCTGGTATTTAGAACTTTATTCGAAATACATATGTAAATACATATGTATATATTCAAGTATTATACATATGTGTATATAATTTTTCCCCAAATAAATACTATTATAGTAGAAAAAAGTAAAAAGTAACAACTTAATGGGTGACTTAAAGCCATTGACTTGATTTAAAATCTAGTCAAACAGATCATGGTTTTCTGTAAACAAAGCAGCACAGGCTGTATGACTACTGTCTCATTCTTTCCCACACTTGTGTCCTGATGTCAGGAGGATATATATTTGGGTTCCCAAATTCTTGCCTCCCTAGGGGAATTTTAACTTCCATATGATTCTCAGCAGTGAACATGAACCACCATTTCACACTGTATAACATTTCTTTCAACATAGCAGATGCTTAAGATGACATATTTAACTGAGTCACACTTTCACATGATACAATGCATTTTGAGCGTTTGGGTTATAGTTGGAAATAAAAGTAATCTACAGAGATCTAAAAGTAATCTAAAGAAAATATTCTCATGACATATGTAATTTAGATATTAAGAATACTTTTTTTACACTGCCACTTTTTCTATTTTCATATTTTTGGCAAGGAATAAATATTTGGAGATCTCCCAGAATTGAATTTTAAAATTAAAAAAAGTTAAGATGGTAAACTCTAATTTTTTAAATAAAAAATGTTAAAATGTTATATTAAAATGTTATAGACTTTAATACCTCACATTCAGAATGCTTCTTGAGTGCTCATTTACACATGGCCTGTATTAAATACCATGTGAAATAGAGAAAAGAGAAGATATAGACCTTAACTTCAAGAGTACTCCTTATCTGCTTTTAATATGGAATGCCAAACTAAAAACTACACATTTTAGATGGCATTTATGGAAGTTTTCAGTGATAAATATTAGAAAATGGACATTCTTAGGAAATACATGAACCCTGTTAACTTTGCAATCCTTTGAACAGAGATGTTTTGCCAATTATTGTATACGTACGTTATTTTAAAATTTTTATTTTAAATGTACAATACAAATCAACAGAGTATAACTCCTTCAGATAATTACATGTTAATTTCTCATAACAGAGTAGATTTAGGAACAAACTTCTAAAAAGTGTTTTATTGTTGTTGTTGTTGTTATGAAATGACCTATAATATGTAGATGTGGAAAATCCCTATTTTTCCAGTGGTCAGATGTTTTGAACTTCTGTTGACTGAACCATAAAAATGGCTGACTCTACCACTCTGCCACTAAGGAAATTAAACCTGAAAGATATATTTCCTTGTTTTGTTCTTCTTCTTTGTTTTGCCTCAGAATTATTTGCTTTTCCTACAAATTTCAGAATTCCTTCTCTTATACTTTAAAATTATTCATTAACCTCTCAAGCAAGCAAACAAGATAGTTTTAACCAGTTATTTGGCTGAAAGGTGATAAAAAAGAACACTGAACCACACAATTTACTATTATTTTTTAGCCCTGCATAATTTTAAAGGTTTAGATGTTCTGGAATGAAAAAGCTGCACTGGAACAGGATACACTTACAGCCACAGACAAGAAAAGCCTTATTTCCTAAAGAGCCTCTACTTCCCACACCTGTATAAGCCATCACTGGGACCTGGATGTGGGGGAAAAACACAAAAACAAAGACCAATTTAAAAAAAGAAAAGTTGGAAAATATGCCTAAGTGTTGGAGAAGTGAATGTCTGTCAGGAACACCAGATTTAGATACTTTAATTATCCGCAACAACAGTCCACCAAAAGTACTTCACAAAATACAATGACATTTCTAAGAATTACCTGGAAAATAAATTCTTAGTATATTTAATACCTAAGAACATTCCCCCAACAGATTCTGCAAATAAGAAACTGGCTTTTGAAATTCTGAGAAGAGTGGAAGAATTTTTTCATCTCTGACCATGAATCGCACCCTGTCAGCGCCATCTACCAGTTGCAGTTCAAGCTGCAACGGAAAAAGATTCCAAAACAAGGCTTTTGTAAATAACAAAAATAATTTCTTAAACCATGTAATACACAGTTGTGTCTAATATGAAACATCTTATTTTGAACTCATCACTTTATGCTTTTTCTCTGGCCTCATAATAAATTATATAGATGTGGTTTCCAGTTAGCCAAAAGTATGTTGTCACACGGCCCATGAATCATTATAGACAGATCTACATGTTACACAAAAACACAGCTTCCTAAGCTAATTACTATTTGAAAATTCAATTTATTTTAATCACGACCAACATTTTCTCCAGGACAACACAGTGTCCATAGTTTGTCCATGTCTTTCAAACTGTCATGGGTGTCATACAGTGAATACTTTCATGAGTTTCTGTATCACTGGCCGACTCATGGTATTCTAGGGTCCAGAAAAATCCTATCTTTTATCCTAGTACAGATTTGAGCTTGACATTTAAAGGCCTAGGTTAGTCTTTATTTTTCTCTTGTGGTACTTGAAAATAATTGAAATGAAACATTACTAAATCATGAAAGCTTTATCATGAGATGTTTTCATATAGTCATTTGGTTTGGAGCCTGTGGAATAGGAAGCACACTATTCTAAATTTGGCCTTGGAGCCCAGCTTTAGCTAAAAGACATTAAAGTCTCTCATGGGCATGTGGTATAAGCTTTTCTTTCCAAAACTAACAGTCAATTGGCTCCATTCTCATTTCCTTCCCTCCTTTTCTTCCTCTTCCTCTTTCTCCTCCTCCTCTTCTGACAGAAGCAGACAAATTATTTGAGCATTTTGAAATAAATGTCCTTCTGGGGCCCAACATGTCTCTCTTTTCACTACACAATTAGAAAAGCAGAAGAGGCTGTGTAAACTCGAGAACCAGTCCAAACTGTGAGGCCGAAGCGTAAGCAAGTTTCCAAGAAGAAACACAAATGCTTCCATGCGTAACTGAAGTGGCTTTGGCGCATGAATCTACTCTAAAGATTCAAAAATACAATTTGCTTACAAGCATAAACAATAAAAAGTTGTACACATTAATTGTTTGCCTGTAGATATTTCTTCTTTCATATATAATCTCCATTATGTGTTACAAATGAAATGAATGAAAAGAATATTTGTTGGATCATAAAGCTCTATTTGGTTCACTTCTCCTTTAAAGACTTTATGAAGAAGTTTAAAGGTCCACAAATAACTTTCCAATTGTTTTTCTTTGAAGAAAAAAAGACTATTCAATTTGCACTAGTCCAGATCTCAGCAATATAAACGTCTTTTCCTTTTTGGAAAGGAAGCTTTTTATATACTCGGTTGACTTCAAAAAAAACAATCTGGGACGCAAATGTAGGCAATTTAAACCGGTAGTTTGGGTGAAAATCTCTCTGTCTTCATCTCACTCAAAATATTACCTAAATGTAATCTGAACCATTTAGAGTAGCTCTACTTAAACCATGTTATGTTTTCAGTAGTGAAGACTGATAACTTGATAGTTCCCAAGGGTTTGATTCTTACAGTTTAAGTACAGAGTTGACATTACATGCTATTTTTCCGAAAATCCCCAGGGCTATGTTAGAGATGAGATAAGTAAAGATGTATAGAACTGTTTAGAAATATGTAGGTATCTTCAAACCAAGTACTATAAGTCAAAATCCCTATAGGTTTATTCATTCTCACATTAATATAATCTTGTTAACTGGAAATTAGAAGATAATGAAAACTTGGCCTCAAAGTTCTAAATATTCATAGATGTGTATATTATTTGTACTGTGAAAATGCCATTATGAAACACTTTTTAGGTATTATTTTTTGAGGTTATGAGTTCAATTTTTCATTCTTTCTCTCTCTCTCTAACACAGAATTAGAACTTTACTACCAGAAAGGCTCTTAGTTCAGGCCATCATAACTTCTCTTCTGGACTACTGTTTCCCTCCCTGAGTGCCTCAGCTCATCTCACCATTCTTCAATTCATCCTTTCCACAGTTATCAGATTGATCTTTCTAATGTGATTATCCCACCATCACTGCATAAAAATACACACTGGTCCTCAACAACAGTCCCTCATGATGAGAGTCCATCTCCCCATTTCTTTATCTCAAATATGCAATTCAGCCACACTGAATTACTGACAGTTATTTTAAAGCCCTTGCTCCCCTTCTCTCACTCACTCCCCTACTCCTATTCCGTAATCTCATGTTTAGGACACCCTCATTCACTTTTTAATACCTAGTATAGTGGCACTCCTATGAGAAATCTTTCCTGACCTCTTGAACTCCTCAATTCATCTCCCCAGGTTCCCTACTCATATTCTACTGTAACCATCTATCTGCAATTCACTAGTCGATAAGATTTTAAACGCAGAAGGCATGCTTGATTCATTTAGTAATCCCAGCACTGGACAATGCCTGCTTAGAGACAGTTGATCAATATAAGTTCACTGAATAAATGAATGGATGATTGAATAAACAAATAGATCAACTCAAAAACTTTACAAACTTGGAACTTTAGAAACAAGGAAATTGAGAAGTAGTTTGATTAGGAGATTTGTCTAAGGCCACTCTTTGAAAAAATGGTACTATAACCTACCAGATGACAAGTATCATTCAGTGTCCCTTCCCCTTCTTATATCTTGATAGCAGTCCCTGAAAAGTCTTAGTATCAATAGCATTACTGTATGAGTAAATCCTAGCTACGTACAATGTCCCAGTAAGAATAATATGCCATGCTTCTTTCTTCGTATTTAAACAAAAGTGTATAATCTAGAACAGTGCAATTTGAATTTAGTGGCCTCTGCCTCATGCCTGAGGTGGAGAACACAGCTTTGGGAACTATGATTGAGTGACAGACCTCCCTGTGAAGCAACTAGTCTGCCCACTTAGCCCTTTTTTCCATGATTTCTTGAATTCTTGGGGTTTCCTGACTCCTCCAGGTTTGTCTTTTTGTTAAGTTTGGAGAAATACTGTCAGCTGGCTAGAATCTGCTTCCCATGTGTTCTTAATAACTTTTATTTCCCTAAGGACTAGCCTATGCTTCTCAAACCTGGCTACACATGAGAATCACCACGGTAACTTTAAAAAAAATACCAATGTGTGAACCCATAACCAAAGATTCTGATTAAATTGGTCAGGGGTGGATCTTAGGCAACAGTAGTTTTAAAACCTCCCATCAGACTTAACGTGTAGCTAGACCTGGCCATCTCCACTCTTGACTTTTTCAGGTGGAACACTAGAATGGCCTGACCTTTCATTTGATTCGCACATCATTTCTCCACACAACTTCCAGGACAGGGGATACTGCATGCTTAATATATACTGACTACTCAAATGTGGAAAGAATGATGCATTTGAAGAGACTGTTCTTTCCTTCCGTTTTATTTTGGGAATGTGGGTGGTCAATAATACCTTTGAGGACCAACAGGAAGAGAAGGAATCACTAGATCCCTTACCATCAATGTCTGACTTTGTCTTGGAAAGAATATACTGGAATGTACTGGAATCCTATTCACACTTGGCTTTGGAAAGATCCTCCTTCCCTATGGAGGCTGAAGCATGGGGTCAAAGAGTCGAGTCTCTTGAGAGATTAATTTTGGTGTTGGTGGGGGTTTAGGGAAAGGAGATTGCAGCTAATGTGGCAGTCAATTCACCTGTCTTTTCTGTGCCTCCTGTTCAGAGAAGTTAGCTCTGGCCCACAGTTATCTGTTGACTGACAGCGGGTCTAGAGGCCTCTCCTTCTGGCCATTACTGATTGGACAAGAATAGATATTCGATTTAAAGCTAATCAGTTTACTGGTTGGCCAATGGCCAATCTAATTTTCTTCCAATCAATCTTTCTAACGGTGTCAGAGATATTCACAGGGTTTGGGACACTGAAACCCTAAGGTTATATATTCTGAGGGCTGGTGGCCAACTTCAGCAATGTGTAAGCTGCTGAAGTGAGGAATCTGGTTGCAAATAAAATGTACGGAGTTATTTGGCTTAATGAGTTTACCTCAGAAGGAGTGACAGACAGAGAAGAGAGAATCAATCAGCAGGGAAACCTTGTCGGTCGGCCGGCCCAGAGGCGAAGCAGCCGGAGCGCTTGCCCAACCGCGAGGCCAAGGAGGCTCCGGGGACTCACGTGAGCAAGAAGGCCCAGTACTGCGCTCGGCGCCGTGTCGGTCCCGTGCCCATGCCCTAGCTGGGCCTACCAGCCCGGGCGGACCACCACGAGTTCACGGCCTCCAGGCCTACCTGGCGCCCAGCAAGTTGTCACGGCTCCCCAGCCCCGGCCACCGTCGTAAACCCCACCCCGCCCCTGCACGGCTACCGCGTGGCCCTGGGAAACCTCGCGAGCACTTCCACCTGACGCGAGGCCTGCTGGGGCGCAAGGGCGGAGCCCGACCTCACAAGCACTTCCACCTGGCGTGCGGACTGCTGGGGCGCAAGCCCCGACCGGCCTCGGGACGGAGCGCAGGATCCCGGCCGCCCGCGGCCCCCCCTCAGGCGCCGCCTACCGCAGCCCGGACAGCGCCCTCGCGGGTCGGCCTCGATGGCCAGGAGCTGACGGAGTCGCCCCCTGGGCCGGCCGGCCGCAGACTCCCGTCAGCGGCGCTGCGGCCCCCGCCGACGTCCCCTTCCCACTTGTTCAGGGGCGTCCAGACCCTCTGAATGGGGACGCCGACCCCATGTCCAACGGCAGCCCAGGTGATGTGCATCTCAGGTGCAGCAGCCTGCCACCGTCGATGCCCATGGGTAGTCTCCCAGCTCCTCGCAGCCCGCCGAGCATGTGCAGGGAGCCGGCCGCACACTGCTGACTGGAGACCGCTTGACACGCCCCCATTTCTCTCGCCAGAGCGAGGCTCCGCGTGCCCACTTGCTGGCAGAGACAGGACAACCCTCAGGCCGCAGGTTGTTGGGGACTCTGGCCCCTGGGAACCTCATCGAGCGCGGGCCTCGGCAGAGGGAGCTGCAGGGGGCAGCGCCTGCCTGGACCCTTGGCACTTCGTACGCAGTTCAGCACAGCCTCAAGGGCTAGGACCTGAAGGAGCCACCTCTGGTCCTGATGACTTTTTGGTTCCTGGGAGCCCTGGCTACCTTTTGTTCGAATTAGTTCGAGAGACTCCCTTGTATCCGTCCGAAATACTCGTTTTTCGTTAGCTAGTTTTGGTTCAGTAAATAACACTGTCTTTAAGAAGACGAATAAAGAGTTTCAGAACATAGATATCTAAATTAATTTGCACTTCGATTTTCTTTTGGTGAAAAAGAGATTTAGTCTTGGATTGTCACGTTAACAAGGAAGGCTTTTCACCAAAAGGATCAGACTTCTGGAAAGAACTACAGGCTTATGTGATGGAGGAAAAGCAAGGAGAACTTGGATGACAGCGTTTTGAAAGTTACTGGTACTACATATCAGTAAGTTACTTATATAGTATACATAATATTCTTGACATAAAAAAATTTTGTATGCTTTTACAAGGTTTCATGCATACACTGGTAAGAAACTAAAAAAAGAAAATTCTGTCATTTCTAGGAATGATGATGATAATGACTGATAATATTTATGTGCCAGCCTCTCTGCTCAAACAATAACAAGCGTTTTATGAAAGATAACATTGACTTCTAACAGTTTTACAAAATAAAAATTTTATGAAATATTATTACGCCTGTTTTATGGATAAGTATACCTAGGCTTAGCGTGATTAAATCACATGTCTAAAGTCACACGGCTGCAGTGTGGTAGATGCAGATTGCAAAACCAATTGAGTCATGTTTTAGAGTCTGTGGTCTTAACTGCTCTGCTTTATTATACTTAGAGGAAAACTTTCCTCAATTTCTGGAGTTAAAGAAGTGGAAAATTATCCAGGCTAGAGGCAATGCAAACCATCTGAGAAGGGAGGGTCGGAGAGTGGCTGTCTGAGAGACAACATTTTTATCCCAGCTGGTGTTCTTGGGAAGAGTAGAGACTTTGTAAAAAGACTTAATTTGAAAAAGATTCTCTTGACACTTTGGTGGATGGTTGATCAGTAAAAGGAAGATATGTCAGAAGACTATTTCAGTAATTAGAAAGACATAAACGTAAGTGGCCTTAGCTTATGGTTGTCAAGATTTGTGGAAGTTGGTATAAGAGACAAAGTACAGACAATTCTAAATTTTGAGTCTAGTGGGCTAAAAGATCATGGTGCCATTGGTAGTAATAGGAAAATTGGAAAGAGTCCATTTTTTGATGAGGGAAAGAAAAATAATTTATACTGGTAGTATAATCAAATTGTGAGTGAAAATGTGAGATAGATCTTTTCTTATTCAAGTGAATTGTCTTCCCATTCTGTTCTAGACAAATCTGAGGCTGTAGCTCAGCATCTCAACCTCAAATTCATATTTTAGCTGGTCTTACTGTGATCCTGTTTTTGGTTTGTCTTCTCATCCCTTATCCATATTTCAGTAGCTTGAAAGTACACTGTTTTATGCCCTGATATCTTGTCTTGTTTCCCACATGGCTCCAAAGTTGTGGAGACCTATAACTTAACCTAGTGGTTGAAGTTTCTAACTAGCAGTAGCTCTTTGGTGCCAATTTTATATATATTTGGATCTTTGCTTACTGACTGATGTGCCTAATTCTCATGGTGCCGTATTTTGCCTACCATCCAATATATCAACTTGATAACTGTCCCTAGGTAAGCTTGATTTTCAAAGGAATATCATCATAGTTTCCATAGACCAGCTATTTCCAGTGGGGCTAATTCTACCTGGGCCATCGTCCAAATACTTATTTTCTTTGGTTCCTCCATATATGCTGAATGCTTTGATTTTATTTAATAGATCAAATATAATATATTGCTATAAATCAATAGGTTAATAGCCAGTATGCCATCATCTTTCCTTTCTCTTACTTTTTAAACTTATATTCATGAAAAATGGAAATCACCAATAACCTCAAAAATTTTCTTTCTGTTTTACACAGTGAAAGTCATTCTCATGTTCGGTCAATTCCATCACTCAGAAGTAACCGCTACTAAATTTGCTAAATATATTTTTCTGATTTCCATATATTTGTACATAAATACACATACCTTCTGATACATTTATTATATTCATTAAATGGTTTCTTTGTTTACAAAACTATAATCATGCTAAATACATTTTTTTTATCCACTTAGTAAATTATCATGGGTATTGTTACAGGTCAGTACCTCATTCCATTTAACAGTTTTACAGTAATCTTTGAATGGATATACTCTAATTTTTCTCTCATTTTATTGTTTACTTACGTTGAAACTGCAAGTAATGTTTGCAATGGATATTGCTCTGCATGAGGGTGTGAATGTGTATGTGTGTGTGCATGTGTGTGCTATCATAGTTAGGTTAGTATGACTGAAGAATAATTTCTTAGAAGTTGAATTATTGGGGCAAGGAGTAGACAAATTTTAAAATTACATACATATTCCCAGGTTACTCTTCAAACCCATATTTACTCAGGCTAAATACTTATGAGTGCCCTTTTTACCACATCCTTGCCAGCAGTGAATGCTATCAATTTTTTAATTTAATTAAATAGCTAGGTAGAAAGTATAACATTATTTTAATTACAGCCATGCATTGATTAATGACAGGGATGCATTGTTAGTCAATTTTGTCATTGTACAAAAATCATAGAATGTACTTACACAAGCTAGATGTTATAGCCAACTATACACTAAGGCTACATGGTACTAATTTTATGGGACCATTGCCATATATGCAGTCCATCATTGACCCAAATGTCATTATGTGGCACGTGATTATATTAAAGTAATGAAGTTGAGGATGTTTTTTATGTTTGCTGACTATTTCTATTTCTTCTCACATTAATTTGCACCTTCATTTCCTTTACTTATTTTTTTATTTACTAAATCATTTTGGACATTATTTACTAAGTTTTATTTCCCATATTTTACTAAGTATTATATGTAAGAGCTACTCTTTATTAATATGTTACTGACATCTTTAGTGTAATTTATTAAGATTAATTAGATTTATTCTTCTGTTTGAATATTTTTTCAACAATTGTACTTGGAATGATTAAAAATATATTAAAGTACCACAATTGATTTTCTCTTTTGGATTGTACATTTAGCAAGGACTACATGGAGAAATAGACTTCGTTTATCTAAATGCACATATGGTTACAACAAACTACAACCCCACATGCTAGACTTTAAAAATATAAAATGTATCAGCCTTCTGTCTGCTCTTAATCATTGAAGTATTTACAAAGAATAAAAAAAGTGAGATTATGGCTTGCCTGAAGTACTATGTTTTGTACAGGTCTTCGTGTGCTATATTTTTAATGCACAGCTGATTTGTAGCATATTTATGAGGGGCATGTATAAACAAGTGTACTATACCTCCCTACAAAATATTGCTTCACAACTTCATATTGAGTATCAATATAATAGTGATTATATAATGGCAGTTTAGGACTAGATTTACAGGCAATAATGAGATTTCGGTGAATATGTTTTAGAAGATGAGAACTGAGGAGTTGAAAGAAAAATAGAAAATGAGAAATTATAGCTGGAGAGAGATGCTCAAGAAGCAAATCCCAAATTACTAAAGGAATCAAGATAAAGGTATTTATACAAGGGAAACTTTTCTTCACTCATTTTCTTACCTTTCTTTCAGCCCAATCTCTCTTAATTCCTCTAGGAAAATGAAATCAGTGGATAGAGTCAAATATGTCTATACCCATGTATTAATAAAAATCTATACCATTCTTTTATTATTTTTTTTCTCATGAGTAAATTAGATTAGCAAGAAACTTCCTTTACCACTCCAGAGCATCTTGGGTCATGAAAAAGTCATCTCTAAGAGTTTCAGAAGAGATAAGTTCTTGCTGTCAGAAAATTATAACCAGCACAAATGTCCATTGTCTTCTAAGTGCATAGTTGGTATACATTCAGGTTAAACATTATGTATATTAAAATCAATATGTGTGAATTGGTGAATATTCAATATTTATTATGTACTTATGATATACTAAAGAAGACAATGATAAGCTAAGCCAGAAAGTTTCATGAAACTCATATTTTAACAAAATATATTTTAATTGTTTTTGTAACAATACATAAAGAATATAGTGGTGTAGTATAAAACATGGACTTTGGGGACTTAAATATCTAGATTCTTATCCCAGCATTGCCACTTACTGGCTATATGAGGTCAGGCAATTTATTTGACCTTTCTAAGTGGTCGTAATTATGTTGTCAGAGATTATTTCCTCCTGTCATTCTGGAAGGCATAATGGGAAGAACACTGAACTAGAAGTAGAAGGTGGCTTGTTGGTTTCCACTCCTGGCTCCTTACAACTACTCACTCTGGGCCTCAATTTCCTTATCTATGAAAAAAGGAGATTGGATCAGGTACTTTCTTAAGCCTCTACCATATTTTACGACACAAAGAATCCTTGTCTTCACACTCAATTTCACATTCATGAGGTAAAATTAGCTTTTTTAGTGTTCCTACTGCATTCCTTTATTTTTCAAGGTCTCTTGCAAGGCTGTAGTTTTAAATCAAGGAGCAAAATATGTTGAAAGTTTTAAAGTTTCAAAATCGTTTATTTACCAGAAAAGACCTTTGCCATTGGATTTCAAACAACGATAGGAGTGGTTTTAAGAAACACAGTCTACACTACAACTTATTTCCCAAGGGCTCTGAAAGAAAGACCTCTCCTTCTAAAAGCTACATTTTTGGGAGAGGTGGAGTTGAACTCTCATCTGTAGAAAACATCTGTCAGAATGTATGACTCATTGCCAGAAGCCCTCTTTTGGAGTCTTTTCTTAATAACAACAATGTATAACAAAAAGATGCTTTGTATTTCAGTAATGCCTTTATTTAGACCACCTTTCCAATCCGTTTATAAACATGTCTAAGGAACACAGGCTATGTCTAGACTACCAAACAAAAAAGACATCAAAATTGAACAGGAAGAGTGTTATAGCATTGCTGAACTGCTGTATTCAGTAGTCTGAATATTACATTAGTTTATTCCATTGAAAACTTTCATAAAGACTGTAGTAGAAAATATAAATTTTATGGCAGATTTCATTTAAATCCTTCTCTATAGGTTTGGACATATGTAAAATATCTTTATTAGCTGTGGCTGGTGCTGGTAGCTTAAGGAAATGTGAGCTATGCAGGGCTTACCCACATAAAAAGATAAAAATCAAAACAAATGTGTCTGTAAAATCTTTTGCCCATTTTTAAATTGTGTTATCTTCTAATTATTGAATTAGAGAAATCTTTATATATTCACGGTACAAGTTCTTTCTCAGATATATTTCTTGCAAATTTTCCCCTGAGTCCTTTGCTTGCCTTTTTGCTTTTGTAACAGTGTCTTTTGAAAAGCAAATGTTTTGTATTTCCGTATAAATTTTAGAAACAAATTGTTAATTTCTAAAATAAAGTCTACTGGGATCTTGATCGGGATTGCACTGACTTTAAAGATGAATTTGCATAGAATTGATATCTTAACAATATTGAGTCATCCAAAGTATAAATGCAAGATATTTCTCCATCTATTCAGATCTTTATTTTATCCCAGGTATGTTTTTTAATTTTCAATGTATAGGTCTTACACCTCTTCTGTCAAATTTATACCTAAATATTTCATATATTTGATATTGTAAGTGGCATTATTTTCATAATTCCAATTTCCAATTGTTCACTGCTAATATAATAAATTTTGTAAATTGACCTGGTATCCTTGTAATCTTGTTAAACTCATTTACTAGTTCTGGTAGCTTTCTTTGTAGATTTTTCAGGATTTTCTACAGACAATTGACTTTTGTTTCTTTTTCTACCTGAATGCACAGCCTACAATCTCCAGTATAATAGTGAATAGAAATAAAGAGAATGTATCATTTTGTTCCTAATTTTAGAGAAAAAGCATTCAGTCTTTCACCACTAATTAGAAGCTCTTAGTTTTCTGTGTATTTTTATGGATGTTTCAAAGCATTCACCAGACTCCACCGAGCACACACATGTGAGACAATTATTTAGAGGCAAAGGATAAGGTACAGAAAGAGAAAGTGAATACAGGCAAGCAGCAGGTGTCTGAGAGACATTCCACAAGGGAGTTCCCCAGGGCCACTTTTCATACACGTGTACCACACACGTACCAAGCTGTGTCTCCAACTTGACCGGCTGATCTGTGCAAGGAATTTTGGCCAGGAGAGTTCCCTGAGAAGCTTTCATTGGCCATTTAATTGGTCAAGCAGGCTTGTCAAAGTGGTTAGGCCAGCTGCAAGCATAAGTAAAGAAACTGACCATGAGGGTCCTTAGTGGGGTTGCAGACCTTAAACAGCACATACTAACCTCCACTGCCTTTATCTGTTCCAAAAGTCATCCCCAGAGATAAAGGGCTTTTCCAGTCCAGTAGTAAACAAACTCATTATCTCCTTATAGTTTGAAGCTCACTTTATTCTTAGTTTGCTGAGAGTTTTTATCAAGAATGGATGGGGTATTTTGTCGAATACTTTTTCTGCAGCTATTCAGATATCACATGGTTTTACCTTTTTCAGCTGTTAATAAGGAGAATTACATTGGTTAATTTTCAAATCTTAAACAAGTGAGGTAAACCCCATTTGGTCCTGATGTATTTTTTTTACATATTGTTAGATTTGATTTGCTAAAATTTTGTTAGGAAGTTTTACATCTATGTTCATAAAGAATATTCATCTCTAATTTTCTTTTCTTGTAATGTTTTTATCTGGTTTTGGCATCAGGGTCATAATGGCCTCATGGAGTAGGGAAGTGTTCCTTCCTCTTCAATATTCTTGAAGAGTTTTTTGTAGAGTTAGTATTATTCTCTCCTTAAATGTTTGGTAGAATTTTCCAGTGAAACTAGCTTATCCTAGGTTTTTCTTTATGGGAAGGTTTTAACTAATAATTCAATTTCTTTAATACATTTAGGGCTGTTCAAAGGACCTGTTACTTTCTGAGGAAGTTTCGTTGGTTTGTGTCTTTCAAGGAAGTTTTCCATTTCATCCAAATTTATTTGCATAAAATTCATTATATTCCCTTATTATCCTTTGAATGTATATAAAATTTGTAGTGATATCACCTCTCTCATTCCTAATTTGGTAATTTATGTCTTCTGTCTTATCAATCTGGTTAGAGGTTTATCAATTTTATTGATCTTCTCAAAAAACCAGCTGTCACTTTTATTTTGTCATATTGTTTTTCTGTTTTCAATTATTTCTACTTTTCATATTTATTATTTCATTTCTTCTGTTTCTTTAGGGATTAATTTCTCAGATTTTGCTAGTTTCTCAACCTAAAAGATTAGACTACTGATTTGATAATTTTCTTCTTTTTTAACATAGATATTTAGTGCTATAATTTTATTTCTAAGTACAGTTTTAGCGCATCTCAAAGTTTTTCATATGTTTTCATTTTTATTCAGTTCAGAATGCTTTCTAATTTCTTTTTTGATGTGTTCTTTAACCCATGAATTATTTAAAACTTTGTCCTATAGTTTCCAAATATTTAGGGATTTTCATAATATTTTACTGTTATTGGTTACTAATTTAATTCCATTTTGGTCAGAGAACATACTTTGTATAATTTGAGACCTTCCCAATTGAGCCGTCTTTTATGGTCCAAAATATAGCTTTTCTTGGTAAATGTTCTATGTGCACTTGAAATGAGTGTGTATTCTGTTGTTGAATGGAGTGTTCCATAAATATCAATTAGTTCACGTTAGTTGGTAGTTTCATTCATGTTTTCTATATCCTTAAAGATATTATCTATTTGTTCTATCAATCATTGAGAGAAGGATGCAGTCTGGTCCTACATGTGTAGCTTTGCCTATATTTTATCTTACAGTATCATCAGTTTGTTCTTCATCTATTTTCAAGCTCTGTTATTTGGTGCACCCACATTTAGGACTGTTATATTCTCTGGATGAGTGAGCTGCCTTTGTCATTATAAAATGACCCTCTTTATTTCTTTTAATATTCTTAGTTCTGAAATTCATTATGTCTGAAATTACTGCAGTCATTTTAGCATTGTTTTCACTAATGTTAGTATGGAATCTTCTCCCATTCCATTAATTTTCACTCATTATAGTTGTATCTTGCTATTTTATCCAATCTAGCAGTTTCTGTGTTTTAATTGGAGTGTTTAGTCTATTTATATTGTATGTCATAATTGATATTATTAATTAAACCACCTCCTTGTTATGTGTTTTCTAATTGTCCCATTTTTTTCTCTTTTTCTTTGATTGCCTTCTTTCAGGTTGAGTATTTTTATGATTCGACTTTATATCCTTTTTGGGTTATTAGCTGTAACTCTGTAATTGAGGGCAAATGAGCACATGAAAAGGTACTCAACATTATGAGTCATTAAGGAAATTCAAATTAACACTACAATGAGGTACCACTGTATACCCATAGAATGAGTAAAATTAAAACGTAAGATAATAACAAGTATTGGTGAAAAAGTGGAATAACTAGAACTCTCATGTAGTGCAGATGGGAGTGTAAAAATTGTGTAACCACTTGATAAAACTGGAAGTTTCTAGAAAGTTAAACATATACTTACGTTGTGATCCAGCCATTTAACAACTAGACATTTATCTAAGAGAAATAAAAGCAAATGTCCATGTGAAGATTATATACAAATGTTTGCAGCTGCTTTATTCATAGAAGTAACTTGAAAACAATGCAGATGGGCATCAAAAGGTGAATGAACGAATTGTAGAAGATCCATGCAATGGAATTCTACTCTGCAACACGGATGAATATCAAAATAATTATGTCAAGTGTTAAGATGCCAGATAAAAAGAGATTCATAGTGAATGATTCCTGTGATGATTTATTTTATGTGTCAAGTTGACAGAGCCATGGGACTGGGACGCCCAGATAGCTGATTAAACATTATTTCTGGGTGTGTTTGTTAGGGTGTTTCTGAAAGAGGTTAGTATTTAAATTGGTGGACTGAGTACAGCAGATGGCTCTACCTAATGTGGGTGGGTATCATCCAATTCATCGAGGGCTTGAATGGAACAGAAAGGTGGAGGAAGTTTGAATTCACTCTCTGCCTGACAGTTTGGGCTGGGACATTGATCTCATGCTCCTGGTGCTCAGGTCTTCAGACCTGAACTGGAATTTATGCCATTGGGTCTTCAGCTGGCACTCTCACTCACTCGCTCGCTCACTCGCTCTCTCTCTCTCGTAAGTACACTCTATGATTTTTGCCTAATGATGAAATCACCTAAGGAAGCATTTCTCAGAACATATCCTCGTTGTTAAGTGGTGTATAACTGTATGTTCCATTAATATAAACCCCAGAAAATGCAAACTAACCTATAATGACAGAAAGTAAATTATTAGTTGCCTGGGGATGAGGGATAGTACAGAGTAGTGAGAGGGAAGAATTACAAAGGCTGATGAGAAAACATTTGAGACTGATGGATAAATTTATTATCTTGATTGTGATGATGGATCCACAGATACATAGATGTAGATATAGATAGATATTAAACACTAGATATTGTGGGTCAACTATATCTCATTAAAGTGGTAAAATCAACACAAGATATTTTATACTAAGTTCAAAGTAGAAGGTAGAAGAAATCTGTGTCATAAGAATTCCAAGAATTTGATGATCATTGAGACCTGGGACAGTTACAGGAGGTGTTTTAGAAGTTGTGAGACTTAAAATAGGTCTTCAAGTTAATGGATATGTTCCTAAAGGGTTTATGGTTAAAATGGACCCTGATTTTGGATGGTGCTAAACTTGAGCAATTTCCTGTAACTTTCCACCGAAGAATGTCTCCATATGGTACAAGCAGAAAACAATTGTGTTCTGTTTCCCCTTTGCCTGTTCAAAAGTTTTCCATGAGACTAGTTATTTCCTCTTCTTTGGTGACATCTAAGGTAGCCCTCATGTCTTTGTCTGGTTTTACTTCAGTAGTTAAAATGTCCAGACCCATGTAATTGTCAAAACCCAATTTCATTTAGAATCAATGGTCTCCTCTCTCCACTCCTCCCTTGTTATACCTGTTCAGGTATGGAGCCTGCAGTGAAAAAGGGAACGTGCCTTCATCTTCTCTGTTTTGCCAACCACTGCTTCTTTCTCTCTCCACCCTGCCATTCCCCCACTCCCCACCCCTCTCTAGGCAGCTTGCTAATCCATGTTTCTATCCTCGCCAGGGTGAGAGGAACTGGAAGAAAAGAGAGGTAGGGGAAGGAATGATTTTACTTATCTAGTACTGTCATGATCTTGTTTTAGCAAATGTTTAAATTTGACTCTTTCTCTCATGGAGTGTTCTACTGCACTTCCAGTTACTCAGGTGGTAAATCTTTTTGTTTGTCCCTTGCCCCCCAATTCAAGATTCTTCCATCTGCCTTGGATTTCTGAAGGTGTACATATTTGGTTGGGATATATCAATATATACACTCACGTATTATTGCAGGGGTTTGTGTGATGGCTACCGCACTTGTCTCTTTTTCTTTCACTCTTTCTCTCTCAGAGATCCCTCAGGCACCTGCATGCTCTCCCTTTACTCCAGAGCATCTATATAAAGGTCTCCAAATGGTTAGTTTAAACCCCCTCTGTGTGACTTCAGTAAAAGATAATGTAACCACCTTTGCTTTTCTGTCTCTTTGAGTGGAGGAAGGAAAAAATTACCATAGCAGTTCAACAACTTTATCCAAAAAAAGAAAAATTTCTCTTAGCTTCTTCAACCTCAAAACTTTTACTCTGTGATGAATATTTAACTAGGGCTTGAAAAAAACAGTTTTCATTTTTGTTTCCTTGCTATTTCCTTTGCTAGTCTTATATAGGCAGTATATCACCTCAGTGTGGAATGTGGAAGCACTTGCTAGCTATTGTCTTCTTCTTGGAATTTGAAGTCTCAGCCAAAACTGAAACAGAAAGTTTCCATTTTAACATCCGGTTAGAAGAATGTATACTGCTAAAGATAGGAGATAATTGAATTTGACTGTCAAAGTCTGTGCTTCTCATAACGTAGGATTGCTAGAGGCATCATTTGTAAGCATCTTGAAAGAATGTGTAATTAGAGTTAGGATATTTAATTTTGGGGTTTTTGTATTTATTTCAGACTGTGTCAATATGGTATTAGGATTTGGATTATAAAACAAGATTGAGGATAACTCTAAAAATGTAAAAATATTGAAAAACAGCCTTATTAATATAATAATTTTCTATGAAACCTATCAAAATAAAATTATGTTTTGAAAAATACTTGTTTCCTATAATATCACAGACTTATCTAAATTGACATTAGAATCATAACTTGCTTTTTGCAACTGATAACATATGATGATTATTTTGGGCGTGGGATAATATGACTAAATGCCAAATAGTTTTGTTATGTCTTGAAATTATCAGTAAGAGTTTAAGGTTGAAATATTCATAACAAGTTAAAGTGATAAAGTCTTTAACCCTGTTTCATAAAGCAGGGGAAAATATGTATAAACTTGCTAAGAAGCGTGTCAAAGACAAAAATCCAGACAAATAAGGAAAATTATTTTGTTCAGGCTGTTTCTCTGGGAAGAGCACCCAAGATCTAATATCAGAGTTTCTCATCAGGGTGGTTTTGATTTGGACATATATGAGTAAGAATAAGCAGTTAATAGATAAGGTGATTATATAGTTGGGATTGTTTTTGTAATCAGTGGAAGTCTCAAGTCAGTAAGCTGAATGCGACATGTTTATTTCTGTGTCTAGCTAGTATTAGGGGACAAACAGTTCTGCTAATCATTTGTGAGGCACAGAGTGGGAATTTGGACCGTCTGTGTCTGGCCTTGTTATAGCTAAGGAAGGGGATCATCTGTAAGTCTTAGGGGAGTCACAAAAAAGAGTGAACAGTGAATTTAGTATAAGTCATGTGGAGAAGGTTGGTTCTTTGCAGTAAGCCATTTCCTGGAACACAAAAGGTTGGAGGATTCTAGAAAATAAAGTAGTGGTGGAGATATCGTAACCACCACTGTTTTCTGGGAGCAAAGTGCTCAAATAAAGTTCAACATTGTCCGAGTTACCTCTGGGAAGGTGTTGGAAGGTTGAATTAGGAAATCTTCCTTTTTGTAAATTTTTTTTAAATTATGACATTTTTATAATTTTATTTTTTGCCATTGGTGCTTTACAAATAAAAAAATTCTTGACTTCCTCTTCAACACGTAAAGAGCTTAGGAGTCATCAATCCTATTCTCATAACAAGAGAAAGGATGAGCAAACTGAAAATCAACAACTCTACTTAGAATCCTCAGAGAACTGAAGTCACAGGGTAAAACACTACCCTGAAAACTGAAGAGACAGGGGAATACAGGGAATCACAGTCTACCAAGAACAGAAACAGCCACAGACAACAGCAACTGGGTAGGAACATTGAAGTGTAAGAATATTTTACCTATAGGTAACAATCATATATTGTACACTTAAAAATTTAAGAGAGCAAATCTCATATTGTGTTCTTTCCACAATAAAATAAATTTTTTCCAGTAATTTTATTGAGAATATAATGGTTTATAACTGTTTAATTTCAGCTGTACATTATTATTTATCAATTTCTGAAGACACTTAATTGTGCTCACCACTAGTAGTCCAATTTTTGTTCATCACTGTACATATGTGCCACTTTACCCCTTTTGCCCACCCCACAACACCCTCCCCTCTGGTAACCACTAATCTGTTCTCTTCATCCACGTATTTGTTATCTTCCACATATTATTGAAATCATGCAGAAGTTGTCTTTCTGTGTCTGGATTATTTAGCTTAACATCATACCCTCCAGGTGCATCCATGTTGTTGCTCATTGGACAATTTTGTCTTTTTCTGTGGCTGAGTAATATTCTGTTGTATATATATACCACATCTTCTTTATCCATTCATCCATAGAAGGACACTTGCGTTGCTTCCATGTCTTGGCTATAGTGAATAATGCTGCAGTGAATATAGGGGTGCATAAATCTCTTTGGATCATTGATTTCAAGTTCTTTGAATAAATACCCTGTAGTGGGATAGCTGGAGTGTGTATTTCTATTTTTAACTTTTTGAGAAATCTCCATACTGTTTTCCATAGTGGCTGCCCAGTTTGCATTCCCACCAGCAGTGCATGAGGGTTCCCTTTTCTCCACATCCTCCAACATTTGTTGTATTTTGTCTTGGTAATTATAGCCATTCTGACTCATGTAAGGTGATATCTCATTGTAGTTTTGATTTGCACTTCCCTAATAATTAGTGATGTTGAACATTGTTTCATGTACCTGTTGGCCATCTGTATATCTTCTTTGGAAAAATGTCTGTCCATATCCTCTGTCCATTTTTTGCTTAGGTTTTTTGTTGTTGAGTTGTGTGAGTTCTTTAAATATTTTGGAGATCAACTGCTTGTCACATAAATGATTTGCAAATATTTTCTCCCAGTTGGTGGGTTGTCTTTTCCTTTTATTCATGGTTTGTTTTGCTTTGCAGAAGGTTTTTAGTCTGATATAGTCCCATTTGTTAACTTTTTCTTTTGTTTCCCTTGCCAGGGTAGACATGATATTCGAAAAGATATTGCTAAGACCAATGTCAAATAGTGTACTGCCTGTATTTTCTTCTAGGACTTTTATGGTTTCAGGTCTTACATTCAAGTCTTCAATCCATTTTGATTTAATTTTTCTGTACGGTGCAAGATAATGGTCTACTTTCATCCTTTATCATGTGGCTGTCTAGTTTTCACAACACCATTTATTGAAGAGACTTTCCTTACTCCATTGTATGTTCTTGGCTCCTTTGTCAAAGATTAACTGTCCATGGATGTGTGGTTTTATTTCTGGGCTTTCAATTCTGTTCCATTGATATGTGTGTCTGTTTTTGTGCCAGTACCATGCTGTTTGGATTACTATAGCTTTGTAGAATATTTTGAAGTCAGGGATTGTGATGCCTCCAGCTTTGTTCATTTCTCTCGGGATTGCTTTGGCTATTTGGTGTCTTTTGTTATTCCATATAAATTTTAGGATTCTTTGTTCTATTTCTGTGAAGAATGTCATTGCGATTCTGATTGAGATTGCATTGAAATTGTAGATTGCTTTAGGTACTATGGACATTTTAACTATGTTGATTCTTCCAACCCATGACCATGGAATATCCTTCCATTTCTTTATGTCTTCTTCAATTTCTTTCAATAATGTCTTATAGTTTTCAGTGTATAGGTCTTTCACTTCTTTGGTTACATTTATTCCTAGATATTTTATTCTTTTTGTTGTCATTATAAACAGGATTGTATTCTTGACTTTTGTTTCAGCTAGTTCATTGTTAGTATATAGATATGCAACTGACTTTTGTAAGCTGATTTTGTACCCTGCAACTTTTCTGTAGTTGTTGATTATTTCTAATAGTTTTCTAATGGATTCTTTAGGGTTTTCTATATAATCATGTCATCTGCAAATAGTGAGAGTTTCAGTTTGGATTCCTTTTATTTCTTTTTCTTGCCTAATTGCTCTTGTCAAAACCTCCAGTACTATGTTGAATAGGAGGCTTAGAATGGGCACCCTTGTCTTGTTCCTGTTCTCAGAGGGATGGCTTTCAATTTTTCACCATTAGATATTATATTGGCTGTGGGTTTGTCACATATGGCTTATTATGTTGAGATACTTTCTTGCTATACCAATTTAACTGAGAATTTTCATCATAAATGGCTATTGGATCTTGTCAGATCCTTTCCCTGCATCTATTGAGCTGATCACATGATTCTTATTCCTTATTTTGTTAATGTGGTGTATCACAGTGATTGATTTGTGGATGTTGAACCATCCCTGTGTCCCTGAAATAAATCCCACTTGATCATGGTGTATGATCTTTTTAATGTATTGCTGGATTCTGTTTGACAGTATTATGATGAGGGTTTTTGCATGTATATTCATCAGTGATATTGGCCTGTAATTTTCCTTCTTTGTGTTGTCCTTGTCTGGTTTTCATATCAGGGTAAGCTTGGCCTCATAGAATGAGTTAAGAAGCGTTCCATCTTCTTCAATTTTTTGGAATAATTTCAGAAGGATAGGTATTAAATCTTCTTTGAATGCTTGGTAGAATTCTCCAGAGAAGCCATCTGGTCCTGGACTTCTGTTTTTTGGGAGGTTTTTGATTACTGTTTCAATCTTTTTACTTGTGATTGATCTATTCAGATTCTCTATTTCTTCTTGATTCAGTTTTGTGAGGTTGTGTGAGTCTAAGAATTTATACATTACTTCTAGGTTATCCAATTGGTGGGCATATAATTTTTCATAATATTCTCTTATAGTCCTTTGAATTTCTGCAGTATCTGTTGTAATTTCTCCTCTTTCATTTCTAATTTTATGTATTTGAGCTTTTTCTCTTTTTTTCTTGGTGAATCTGGCTACGCATTTATCAATTTTGTTTATCTTTTCAAAGAACCAGCACTTAGTTTCATTAATCCTTTCTACTATTTTTTAAGCCTCTATTTCATTCATTTATGCTCTGATTTTTATTATTTCCCTCTTTCTGCTGACTTTGGGCTTTGTTTGTTCTTTTTTTTCTAGTTCTGTTAGGTGCAGTTTAAGATTACATATTTGAGATTTTCCTTGTTTGTCAAGGTGGGCCTGTATTGTTGTAAATTTCCCTCTTATGACGTCTTTTGCTGAATCCCATAAGAGTTGATATGTTGTATTTTCATTTTTGTTTGCCTCCAGTTATTTTTTAACTTCTCTGATTTCTTCATTGATCCAGTGGTTTTTCAGTAGCATGTTGTTTAGTCTCCACATATTTCTGACTTTCCCAGTGTTTTTCTTGTAGTTGATTTCTAGTTTCATAGCCTTGTGGTCAGAAAAGATGCTTGATATGATTTCAATCTTCTTAAGTTTATTGACGCTTGCCCTGTTTCCCAACACATGGTTTATCTTTGAGAATGATCCATGTGCACTTGGGAAGAATGTGTATTCGGCTGTTTTTGGATGGAATGGTCTCTGTATATCTATTAAGTCCATATGATCAAGTGTCTCATTTAAATCTACTTTTTCCTTGTTGACTTTTTGTCTGGATGATCTGTCCATTGATGTAAATGGAGTGTTGAGGTCCCCTACTGTTATTGTGTTGCTATTAATTTCTCCCTTTAGGTCTGTTAATAGTTGCTTTATGTAATTTCGTGCCCCTGTGTTAGGTGAATATATATTAATAAGTATTATGTCCTCTTAATGGAATGTCCCTTTTATCATTATATGCTGCCCTCTTTTTCTGTCATTGTCTTTTTTCACTTGCAGTCTGAGTTCTCTGATATAAGTATGGCAACACCTGCTTTCTTTCATTGGCCATTAGCTTGGAGTATCGTTTTCCATCTCTTCACTCTGAACCTATATTTATCTTTAGAGCTGAGGTATGTTTCCTGGAGGCAGCATATTGTTGGGTCCTTTTTTAAAATCCATCCAGCTATTCTGTGTCTTTTGATTGGAGAATTCAGTCCATTTACATTTAGAGTGATTTTTGATATATGAGGGCTTAATAGTGCCATTTTATCTCTTGTTTTCTGGTTGTTCTATGTTTCCATTGTTTCTCTTCCTTTGTATTTCTCACTGCCATTTCATTTGGGTGGTTTTCTGAGGAGGTCTTCTCAGTTTTCTCTCTTTTTGTGAATTGTGGCTCTACCTGCTCTGATTTTTTGTTTAGTGATTACCAAGAGGTTTGCATAAAAAATCTCTTAGATGAAATAGTCAATTTTCTCATAGCCTCTTATCTCCAAAACCTAAGCAGGTTTCATCCCTCTCTTCGTCCCCTTTTCAGTTATTGCTGTAACAAATTATTCATTTTTTAACGTTGTGAGTTTGTGACTAGTTGAAGTTTTTATAGTTACTTTTGATGCTTTCTTCCCCTTTATCTTTTGAGTTATAATTGAGTATTTGCCTCCTTATTCTGATACAGAGCTGCAATTTTCTGATTATGTCTGTCTATCTCCTTGCTGAAAGCTTTGTAGACCTTTGCCTTTTTGTTTCCCACATGAGGGCATCTTTAATTATTTCTTGTAGGGGAGGTCTAAGGCAATGAACTCCCTCAACTTTTATCTATCTGGGAAAGCTTTTATTTCTCCAACATATGTGAAGTAAAGTTTCACTGGATAAAATATTCTTGGCTGAAAGTTTTTGTCTGTCAGTATTTTGAATATATCATTCCATTCTCTCTTAGCCTGTAGGGTTTCTGCTGAGAAATCTGCTGAAAGCCTTATAGGGGGTCCTTTGTAGGTTATTTTCTTGTGCTTTGATGCCCTTAATCTTTTCTCTTTGTTGTTGACATTTGCCAGTTTTATTATTATATGCCTTAGAGAAGGTCTTTTAGCAGTGATGTAATTATATGTTCTGTTCTCTTCATGTACTTGTGAATCTGGTTCCTTCCTCAAGTTTGGAAAGTTATTTCTTTGAACAAGCTCTCTGCTCCTTTCTCCCTCTCTTCTCCCACTGGAATACCTATAATCCTTATCTTGATTTTCCTAATTGAGTTGAATATTTCTCAAAGAATTCCTTCATTTTTTAAAATCTTATTTCTCTCTCCTCCTTCACCTATAGCATTTCTATATATATTTTTTTTTATTAATGTTATGATAGATTACAACCTTGTGAGATTTCAGTTGTACATTTTTGTTAGTCATGTTGTGGGTACACCACTTCCCCCTCTGTGCCCTCCCCCCACCCCCCCTTTTCCCTGGTAACCACCGATCAGATCTCCTTATCAGTATACTAATTTCCACCTATGAGTGGAGTCATATAGAGTTCGTCTTTCTCTGACTGGCTTATTTCGCTTAACATAATACCCTCGAGCATTTCTATATTTTTATCTTCTAAATCACTAATTCTTTCCTGCATAACATCAACTCCATTTCTTAAGGATTCTAGATTATTTTCTATTTCATTAATTGTGTTTTTCATATCCAGAATTTCTGATTGATTTTTTTAATAATTTCAATCTATTTGGTGAAGAGATTCATTTTATTCCTGAGCTCATTGAACAGTCCATGTTCTCTTGTAACTTGTTGAGTTTCTTTCTCACAGCTATTTTGAATTCTCTGTCATTTAGATTGTAAAACTTCTGTGCCTTCAGGGTTGGTTTCTAGAGAATTGTCATTTTCCTTCTGGTCTGAATTGTTGCTGCAGTTTGTCATGGCATTTGATGAACTATTCTTTTGTTGGTGCATTTGTGGTAGTATCAGGCTATAGATTCCACCTGCTACCACTAGGGGGAAGCAGGAACAGATTTTCTGGTCCCACTCTTTCTGCTGGAAATTGAGGCGGGGAGGCTACTCTGGGCACTTGCACTGGCCTGGAGAGCATTTGGACATTTGTGTGGACTGTGCTTTGTGGATGGGGCTTCCTTGTGGGCATTGAACCAGGCCCACTCCTTGGGGCTACAGGGGTGCTGTGGGCTCCCCCACCACTGGGAAAGTGATCTCAAGTGTGTTAAGGGCTGCTGCTGCCTCTTCCTACAGTCACCCCAGGGCACATTCCCACTTTTGGGTCTCACTGGTACTATGGACATTCACATGGTCCTGGACTGCACTTGCCCCAGTGCATAGATCTGCCACCATCTCTGCTTGCAGTCTTGTAAGCCACTGTGCTTGGTGGATGGGGCTTCCTCATGAGAACTGAGCCAGAGCCATTTCTTGGCACCTCACGGGCATGGTGGGCTCCCCACCTCTGCTGGGAAGGCGATAATGAGCAGGTTAAGAGCTGTCACCGCCTCTTATAGGAGTCATGAGGTGACTCCTATTGTCACCCAATGACATGTCCCACTTTTGAAATGCTTGCACCAGCCTGAAAAGTGTTCGCACATGTGCACACGGCTGCTGGTAGGGGGTAGGTAGTGCTCACTATCTCCATCGCTTCCCAGAGGACCAGTCAATCCACCCTCAGATGTATAGCTGCGTGTGTGTCTCAGGCATCCTGTTGTGCTGTGGGGGCTTCCTCCGTTGGTCAATGAATGTCCATTTTAGTTGTAGTTCACAACAGGGAGAGACAAAGGAAACAGCTCACTCTGCCATGTTGCTGACATCACTTCCCTAAAATAACTTTTTTAAGTGTGATTGGCTAATTCCTGAGACTGACTTTGGACTAGCTTGAGAGAGAAAAACTCCTGGTTTCCACCTTTAAGGGACTGCTGTAAGTTCTGAGTTTTACCTCTAAGAGACCATCAGGTTCTCAAGTTGAAAATAGGAAGTAAAACCTGTTATGCTTCTGGTAGGGGAGGGACAAAGTACCATTTGGAAATATGCTTATAGTATTCTGTCATTCTTTTCTTTTGAAGATTTTATTTTTTTTCCTTTTTTCTCCCCAAAGCTCCCCAGTACATAGTTGTATATTCTTCATTGTGGGTCCTTCTAGTTGTGGCATGTGGGACGCCGCCCCAGCATGGCTTGATGAGTAGCGCCATGTCCGCGCCCAGGATTCGAACCAACAAAACACTGGGCCACCTGCAGCGGAGTGCGCGAACTTAACCACTCAGCCACGTGGCCAGCCCCAGTATTCTCTCATTCTTAATAAAGGCCTGGCCGCAGATGAAACTATTTTACCAGCAACATTAACATTCAAAAGTGAAGGAGAAATAAAGACTTTCTCAGACAAACAAAAATTGAGGGAATTTGTTGCCAGTAGACCTGCTTTGCAAGAAATGTTAAAAGTTTTTCAGAGAGAAAAAAAGTCATAGAGATCAGAAACTCAGATCTACATAAAGGAGTAGCATTAGAGAAGGAAATAAATGAAGGCAAAATAAAATATTTTTATTATTCTTAATTAACCTAACAGATACCAATTTGTTTAAAATAATAATAGCAATAACTTGTTGATTATAACTTATGGATTAGTGAAATGAATGACAGCAATGTTACTAGGGATGAGAGGGATGAATTGGGAATGCTCTATTATGAGGAACCTACACTGCCCTTGAAGCAGTATAGTATTATGTGAAAATGGACTTATATTACTTCTAAGTGTATATTAAAAACTTTAGGGCAACCTATAAATATTTTTTAAAAGAAATGTAATTGATATGCTAAGAGAGGTGAGAAATTGGAATCATATAAAATGCTCAACTAAACCAGAGAAGGCAAAACAAGAGTGGAAGACCAAGAAAAAAAAAAAAACATGCAGGACAAGGCTAATGAAAGAAAACAGTTAAAAACATAGTAGAATTTAGGACTTAAATAGGTTAAAAAATAAAGAGATGTTGAAAGATATGCCATGCTAGCATTAATCAAAAGAAAGCTGGAGTAATGATATTCATTCCAGACAAAGCATGCTTCAGACAAGGAAAAGTATCAAGAATAAAAAGGGCATTGCATAAGCATAAAGGGATCAATTCTCGAAGAAGGCATAACAATCTTTAATGTTTATGTACCTAACAACAGAATGTCAAAATACTTGAGACAAAAACTGATAGAACTTTAAGGAGAAATAGACACATCCACTATTATAGTTGGAGACTTCAACAATAAGTGACAGATCCAGCAGGCAGAAAATCAGTAAGTATATAGTTGAACTGAATAACACCATCAATCACTTGGATCTAAATGACAATTATAAAATATTTTATCCGACAACATCAGAATGCACATTCTTCTCAACCTCATATGGAACACTCATCAGTAAAGCCCATATTCTGGGCCATGTAACACACCTTAACAAATTTAAAAGAATAGAAATCATATAATTTATGCTGTCAGTCCACAATGGAATTACACTAAAAATAAGTAGAATAGAATGATAGCTGGAAATTCCCCAAATAGTTGGAGATGAGACAAAACACTTCTAAATAATACATGAATCAAACAAGAAATCTCAAGAGAAATTAAAATATATTTTGAACTAAATGAAAATGAAAGTACAACATATCAAAATTTGTAGGCTATAGTGAAAACAGTGCTTAGAAGGAAATTTCATTGAATGCATATGTTAGAAAAGAAGAAAGTTCTAAACTCAAAAAGCTAAGCTTCCACCAGGAAACGAAAAAACAAGAGCAAATTAAATACAAAGTAAGCAGAAAATGAGGAGTAATAAAAATTAGAGCAGAAATCAATTAAATTAAAAACAGGAAATCAGTAGATAAAAGTAATGAAACCAAAAACTAGTCCTTTTAAAATATCAATGAAATGTATAAACCTCTAGCTAGGTTAACCAAGAAGAAAGAGAAAAGATACAAATTACTAGTATCAGAAACGAAAGAGGGGCCATTATTACTGCTCCTATAGATATTAAAAGAGTTATAAAGGAATATTATAAATATCTTTGTGCTCACAAATTTGATAACTTAGGTGAAATGGAACAATTTCTTGAAAGATGGTGCTGTTCTGGGGCATTTTAAAAAAACATTGCTTTAAATGAACTTACACTGCCATGATTTTTAACTGTTTCTATCAATTTTATAACATCTTCTTCTTTAACATTGAATTACCATTTGCCGCTTCTCTTACATCTTCAAACAGCAACAGAAACCAACACCTCCAATTATATAGCCATTTATTCATCTTTTTTTCTCTGTCTTGGATATCTGCTGGTAAGTCTTCAGTCTGGGATAGGAGTCTCCCTATTCATGAATGAGGAAATCTATCTACATACAAAACCTCAGTACAAGGCTAGTAACAATTCTGTAACACAAAAGAGAGAATATTTTTTTTCAACATTTGGGAAAACAGATATCTGAAAATGATTATAATAAAGCTATGGAAAATGAAGGATGTATTTTGGAAGATCTACTTAATTTTCTCTAAAGATAGAGAAAAACATTACCTGAATCCTTTCTAAAAAACTGACTTGATTATGTTACTGGATATGAATCACAATTGAAGACTCAAACTCTGTTCTGTTGAATTCTCCTATATAAAGAGTAGGACAAAAGACAATTCATCATAAAGGCTCTGTCAGGAATCATCACTGGGGACAAGCAAGGTGGAAGGAATTCCCACGTCATTGAACCTACATGTATGTGCAGGGTATTTCCATCCTTTTACAGTGTAATCTGGCTGATGAGACAAGGGGTACAATTCGCTTTTCTAGCTTGTTTTTCCTAAGTCCTCCAATAGAGTTTGCTACCAGATTGTGAAGTCCAATGAAATATTATTACAACTGGGTAAAAAAAAAATCACTTATACTATAACTATTTGTCTACTATAACAAAGTTAGCTGATATGATACATATAAAACTCTAGAAAAAGTGATATATAATGTTTTCTGGTTAAATATATGTTTCAGAAGGCATAAGCAGATTCTCCCAAAGTATTTCCCTGTGACACTCTGTGGTGCATGTGATTTTCCTGAATACTTTTATGCGTTATTTTGAGTTCAAAATCAGTGACATATGTTTAACATTACCTGTTGAGGAAATTCCGAGTTTACATTCAATAGTTAACATAAACAAATGCTTAGAAACATAGAAAATTCTTATAAACTGTAACTACCTAACTGTCACCTGTCAATGTCAACATTTTGAAGCTAACAGGAATGCATTCACTGGCTGGAGTAATCACATGAAAAGCATGCCCAGATAAAGTTTAGGGAAATAAACATAAAAGTTTCATGCAGATGAAAGAAGATAAAAGAGAAGATGTTTTACCAAAATTTGGAGAGATCTCAGCTGGCTCTCTTCCTGCTTTGTATGCTGCCTTGATAGGATGGCAGGGCACTCCCTGGGTTCTGAGGAGGCCAAGGGGGTAACATGAGTGTTCCACCTGGGGTGGTCATCCTAGGGTAATCTAGGAAGGTCTCTGTCTCTGAATTGACCAGTGTGTGTGACATAGTCAATGTGTATGTTGCCAGCATCCCCAAAGTTGTCAGGATGTAAGAGCCATCAATGTATCTAGATTCTAGAGTGTCATATCAGTAAGCCTGGGCTGCCATTTTATCCAGAAGGGTGCAGGTACTCAAGCAGGTAGATGGTAAGGATATTGGCTATACCTTTTTTCTAGCATCTCTTTGTATTCTTGGTCCTGCCCCTGTAGCTGTAATATTGGCATAGCCAGATTGCTGCTGGGGTGAGATATTTTAACAGCTCATCTTGGAATTCAAACTCCTGGAGCTCCAGTAATATCGTTCTGGCTGGGTACATCTGAACTGTCTATCACTCTCCTTTCCAGGGAAGTAGGCAGGGAATGGATCTGTAGAACATAGCTTAAGTCTCAGGTAATCTGGACAGTAGGAATTTCTTCCTCCCCAAACTCTCTTCCCAAGATGAACCATCTTAAACCTTATAGCAGGTGGGGGCTATATCCCCAGTGGTTGCCCTCTGCCACCTCTAGAGTCTGAATGAATCAAAGTCTCAGTCTTACCAGTTACTTGTTAAACAACTCTTTTAACCCTTCTGTGCCTTAGTTAATTCGTGTAAAGCAAGGATGGCAATAGGATTTAACAGTAAAGATGCTGGAGCTATTTTCTAGCTGAGTGACCATGGACAAGTTAGTTAACCTTAATGTGCCTCAGTCTAGTCATCTGCAGAATGAGTATTATAGTAGTTCCTACCTCATAGAGTTCATAAGAAAACTGAATGAGTTAATATATGTAAGTACTTAAGACATAACCTGGCACATGATAGATATGATATAAGTGTTTGTTACTCTCACTATTACTATCATCAGCATCATTATCATCATGCCCCCAATAATGGAAAGTTGGAGAGTTTTTCATGTGATCATTGGATGTCTTTATATTCATTGGCCAGTGGAATTATGTAAAAATTACACCCAGGTAAAACTTTAGAAAACATAAGTAGATAGAGAAATAGATAAGTGATATAATGTATAGATAATAGTATTTGAGTGGCATTTCAATATTTCAATGGGCTATTATTTTCTCTTCTAACTTTTCTGTGTTTTAAAAAAAGTATAAATAAATGTATTTATTTTTAATAAAAATATAAACTTGAAAAATACTTATATCTCACAAAGAGTAATGATAAGCATGTGGAGAAGGGAAGTATTATTTAACATATGGTGGTTAGCTAATTTAAACAATTGGCTAGCGTCTATCAAAATAAATTTCTAATGGAGAAAAATTTAAATGTTGAGAAGTCAGATAATAAAAAGAGAAAATATAGGGGGAGAATTATGAAATCTCTGAATAGGGATGGATTTTACAAAGTTAAAACTCATCACAATATTTTAGACTTCAGGCAGGACTTCTGTGATGGTGGAGTGAGCAAAAAATATCAAGAAAATCAACTCTTTTAGGACTCTAGAAATTAACCACAGGCTTACAACAATCTGAAGAGTGACTATTCAAGAAAAACTACTGAGCTTCATTAAAAACAGCAGAGTCTTTGATGTTTAACTTGGCCTCCCATCCCCTTGTCCACAGAAATGCAATTTAAAACCACAACAAGATACCATTTCACACCTACTAGAGTGACTAGAGGGAAATAATAAATAAGACAGATAATAATAAATGTTGATAGGGATGTGAAGAAACATGTTGGTAGGTATGAAATTGGTGCAACCACTTTGAACAATGGCTTGGCAGTTTCTCAAAAAGGTTAAATATAAATTATCATATGATCCAGCAATTTTACTCCTAAATATCTACACAAGAGAACTGAGAACATATATCTTCACAAGGAGATGTCCATAATTATATTATTCTTCATATCCAAATGCTGAAAAACTGCCCCTTAACTGGATAGACACAAATAGATGGACAGACAAAATGTAGCAAATCCATACAATGAAATACTATTCAGCAATAAAAACTATTGACATATGCTATGTCATGGATGAACTTCAAAATATTATGCTAAGTGAAAGAAGCCAGACACAAAAGACCACATTTGTATGATTCTATTTATATGAAATGTCCAGAAAAGGCAAATTTTTAGAGAAACAAAGTAGATTAATGGTTGCCTGAAGCTGGGAATAGGAATGGGGGTTAACTTTAAATGGGCAAGAGTAATCTTATTAGAGGGATAAAAATGTTCGAAAACTGATTTATGGTGATGGTTACACCACTCAGTAACATTAATCTTTAAACTTGAAATGAGTGAATTTTATGATATGTAAAATATACCTCGGTAAAATTTTTTACAAGAACATTTTAAGCCTTGTCCCCATCCTAGCAATTAAAGAACACTTTGCTGGGTGCATTCTGGGACCAATGGCCTGGAAGCCTGATTGGACAAAGAGGCCAAAAGAATTGCTAATAATTTGCTGTGCCCAGTACTGAGAGCAGGCATAGAGAGGGAAATTTATGAATCAGTGTCTTGGGGAGCCTTGGAATGAAAAACCCATTGAAAAAAATGACCTGTCTTTAAAAAGAGAGTTCTGGGTGTGAAGTCAAATTGCTGGATGATGGAGAATCAAATATGCGTAAAAGATTTGAAGCCAAATTTAGGAAGCAGAAGCTGGACACAATTTTTAAATGACAAAGAGATAGCTGAGTGGCCTTGGACAGTTCTATATAAAAGAGAGCTATGTTGACTGCCACACGTATTTACTCTCCTCTTAGATTTTGACTAAGGAAGTAAACATTCATGGATCAGTAATAAAAGAAAAACTAAAGTACCGCATTAGTATAGACAAACATCTTTTATCACCGAAGCTGAACTTGGGGAAAATCGAAATTACAAACCCAGTTTTTGTTTATTTTATTGAATACTGCATATTTTACCCTTCTCCCTTAACAGAGGGTAGGATACTCACTCTACAGTTTATAAGTATTTAGTAAACAATTATTGGGCAAGTATTATGTCTCAAGTACTCTTCTAAGAACTTACAATGTAGCAGTAAGTAAAATAGACCACAAATGTACCTTCATTGTGCTTGTGTTCTAAAGAAACAACACGTAAATAAATAAAAACATCAAGTATTTCATATAGCAGTGCTATAGAAAGAAAGAAATATGGAAGGGCATGTGTACTGCTATGGGAAAGGAGTTGCACTTTTAGATAGAGTAGTCAGAGATGCCTCAAAGAGAAGGTGGGCCACTCTAAGAAGGCACATGACCTTGGGTGAGGCAATTCTCTCCATCTGAGGCAATCCCTGCAGTGGCTGACAGCCAAACACTCTTCACCAACGGCACTCCCAGCCACGCTGGAACAAGTCCTTCCCTGAAGAGAGATCCAGGTCCACCATGTAATCCAAGGTTCTCAAACAACAGAATTACCATAATGAATTATTCATCAGTAGTTTACATATTAATCTCTATGTGCAGGTGTTTAGGTCCCATCATAGTCAAACCAGAGGAGGAGATGATGGTGTTTTTGTTTTAAAACTTAAGACATAAACTTAGACTATCTTCTGAAGGATCTTAACCAACTCACGAATGCTCTATTACCTGATATGGGTAAAAATAGCATACATGAAACAATTGTCAAAAAACCATGAATATAATACTTTACTGCTAAATTGTTAGGTACAGAATATGAGTAAGAATTAAAAAATATAACAATATTATGATGGAAGAAATCATCAAGGGGTGGATGGGTTCCAACTTGGGCATTTGCCATCTTTTTAATTCTCAGACCTAGTAATACTTAAATAATATTATGGCTATGTTGTCTTCTTTTTTTTTCTCACATACTTTAAATCTAGGGTCTAAGCAAAAAGATTATAGAGTCATATGTATATTATTAAAGTTCTGTTTAAGCCATTAACGAATTTCAGTTCTTTACTGTTTAATCACACCCTAATACAAGATAATTTAATCTAAATCACTGTTTTTTCACAAAGACTTTTGAAGAGTACATATTTTCAGAGATAATAATAGCTATCATTTATTGAGTAATTTCTGTATGTTATACATTATATGGAATGATTCAAATAATTTATCTCAATCAATCCTTATAATAACCCTACCAACATTAATTACCTTCATTAACATATGAGGAATCTGAGGGTTAGGGAGTCTAAATAACCTATCTAAGATTAACAGGTACTAAGTAGCACATCTGGGATCCAATCCCAGTCTTGGGGTTAGTTGCAAAACTCTTAAGAGCTTTATTGCAAATAATCCTGTCTGATGACAGGAGGAGAAACATTCCTGATATGAAGCTGAGTAGCAGAGATAATAGTCATACATCAATGATGTGAGTACCACTCCTCAGTCTGACCTCAAGCGCCAACTATAGCTCTTCATCTCAAGTCTTGAATGGGACAGTCAACCACCATGGGATCATTCTCTTTTATGATGGGAAGTTAGAGAGCCAGGAGCTAACGTCCTAAATAATGACAGGAGAGGTGATAATGATTTGGAAAAACTAACAAAGTCAATTCAGTTGCATAAAATTTCACAGGGAAAGTTTATGATCTTTAAAATATGCTGTTGGATAGAGTTAATTCTCTGAAGATTTATAGAAAAATCAGTCCAGCATTAGAGGAACGGAATGCAATGTTTAACAAGAGTAAATTGCTGAAAAGTTGTCATTGCATGGAAGTTCTGAAATGTGCAATTACTTTAGCTGAAGCAGATGGAGTTAATCATGCCATACTTGAGATTTTTTTTCCCCTCCCCTTGAAATAATTAGTCACAAGACTATAAGTACATTTTTCATGTCAAATGGACAGTGGCTTCAAAGAAATTGGAGGCCGGAAGTGCGAGAGAGTGAGAAAAGAAGACTGACTTAATGCACGAAAGACAAAATATCAGCATTTTTGGATAACCACTGGACGTGTGTCAGCAAGCTTGAGGTCACTTTTTAACTGGAAACAATAGAACTAAAAAAGGTAGTTTATTAAGTAAAAGAAGCAATGACAGGGAGCTCATCTTGCCTATCAACTCAAAAATTGGCTGAATATTGGGGCAGCACGGGGGTTTAGTTAACTCTAAATTCAATTGTGATAAGTGAAAGTATGATAAAACTGCCAGAAAAAATAAGGTTAAATAAAATGTCTGGAAAAGAAGAGCAAAAATCTAACTCCTACCCTGATCAGATCAAACTACATGAGATATCTTTTGATATTTACTCCACACATTGCATAATGATGGCAAAGAAGGATGTGTCAGGAGAACATTTATGTTATAATGAATATATGTCATATATGTTATAATGAATAAGACAGCATAGTAGGAGCTGTCTTATTCAAGGCTGGCATTAATCAAACCGGTATTAGGCTAGTCAAAATGTCAGTGATATAACTTCTGTCTGTGGTCCTCTGTGCCTGAATTTTTAGTAAGCAGTAGTCAATGAGTTTTATGAGTCTGACTTTAGTTTCTGTCTGATTCTAGTTACATGAGCAGAAAATGGGCATACTTCTGGTTTGGCCGTGCTAGTACTACTTACTGCCAAAACCTGTGCAGTGCATCACCAACCACAAATAATAATAATAATAATTGCAATGTTCTGTTCAAAATACTTTACACATATTAACTCTTGTAACTGTCATAATATCCTTTGAAATAGGTCCTATCGTTATATGTACCATTTACTAATAAACAAGCAGAGATGCAGAGAGGTTAAGTGACTTCACTATGTCACACAGCTGGTAGGTAGCAGAGCTGAAGTTGAAACCCAGTTATCCTACCTTTGGAGTCTATGCTCTTAACCACAACAATATACTGTAAACTGTGACAGCTGTACTGAAGCCACTTTGCTGTAATATGTGCCATACTCTCCCTCTTGGATCTAACTGGAGGTTTCTTACCTGCTATTGCTGACTATTCTATGGAGTGTCTCCTTTTGCTTCTTCTCTAGAGTAGCCCACGTCAACATTTATAAGAATGCCATAGCTTACACGTAAACTCAGTGGAATCAAGTTGCTTTTCTTCAATATTACAGAACAAGATCCTGGGAGACCTAAACATAAAGTGAGTGGAAATTTACCCAATTCAAAAATACAGCATCCTGTATATCATAAAATAAGAATGCTCAGAGGGGCTATATCTAAACTCTGCTTATATAAACTGGGACTAATGATTGAAAAATGTTTTTGAAAAACTCCAAAAAAATGTTCTAAGCAGTTTTGGAATGAGTAATTGATGTTTGTGGTATCCAGGGACAAATTAGTCATTCAGAAATTTAAGAAAGGAAGAAAAGCCCCATGGGTGTTTCTCCAAATCTTATTTTTCTTCTTTTTTTCTATTATCCCCATTTATTGTGATGATCTGTCTAATTTTTTAATACATCATCCTCTCCATATAACTAAGACCACTTAGGAGACACCTGCATGTTATGGCATTTCCTGGGTAGAGAACCAATCCTCAGGTTGGTCAGCGACGATATAAGGAGACAAAACCAGAGAAGTAAACTCAGTCCTGCTCTAAGCTAGGGCTTCTCTCTCCTTACCTTCTATCAACAATACCCTAGATACAAGCCTCGAAGTCTTAATTTTGTTTTTATAAGTTTAGCCACTACTGTAGCCATCATCTAGGGCAATAATACATCTTCTCCTTGCTTGCCCCCCTTTCTAAAACTAAAACCAACTAGAGTTCAACCATTTGAATTTAATTCTTGTAAAGATTAAAACTCCTGCCTTGTAAAGATTCAAACATTGATCTGCCCTAGAAAAACTATCTTTTGAAACCAACTTTTCAGCTTATCCTCCATAATACTTCTGGCCAGAACATCGTGATGCTGATTGTTATTTCAACCACTCCTTGTCTCCTATTATCATTTTTTGGGGGGAATTCTGATCCATAACTTGGTTGACATCTCTAACTCCTGCCCTGTCCCCAGGCCAAGAGCCCACCCTAGGACATCTATTTCCTTTTCTGAGGCTCTTTATGTTCCTTTACAGTGCTATTAGAAATACCAACACTATTTTCAATCAAACATGGTACATTATTTGATGCTTAATTCAAAGACCACTAGGCATAAGCTCCAAGGGGGCTGGGATACTCATTTCCTTTTTCGGGGGTCTTCTCATGGTTAAATCCCTGGTGTGCAGCACATTACCTGGCATATAGTGAACACTCAAAAATACCTGTAGAAAAAGGAAGAAAAGTGGTGGGCAGTAAATGAAGTCAAACATTCTTGCATTCCAACTTCAGCTCAACTTCTCCCTAGTTGTAGGAACATGGGTAAGTAAATTAAGTTCTGTCTAACTCACTTTCCTCACTATCAAGGGGGGTAGTAATACTTTTCATGTTGATTAGGAAAGGCAGCAATTTTTGCCCCTGGGGACAACAAAGAATATTTAAGTATTGGAGTGAAAAAGAATGATAATATAAAAGAAAATTTAGTAACTTAGAAAAATGTTATTAATATTTTAACTTAATAAAAGATCATAAAGAATTTGTATTACATCAGTTTTGCATTATGATCTACACAAAAGACACAGCATAAAAGTATATTTTTCTAAAAGAACTACCAGTAATTACCCTGTGTTGTGGCTTTATCATACTCTCTTCATTGAGCCTTTATGTTTGATAATATATTTTATACTTGCAAATTGAAAAGATATGTATATACATATGTATATATAAAATACCTGAAGTAAATAAACTAAACTAAAAAGATATACATAATTTTATATGATTAGACATAATAATTTTATATATGATATGATATAATAACTGACATATCAGCTAATACAAAGTAAAGGGGAATTTGCTTCATATCAATCTCTTTAGTACATTTGTTTTCCTAAATACCAGATAATTGATAGATAATAACTTGCCCAAAGTAATGTATTAGTATTAGTGTTATTTTTAATCAATTAGTAGTATTTTAAATGAAATGACATAAAAGTCACTTTTACTATTTGTATTTTTTTAATTCCAGATTTTAAACTAATCAGCAAAATTGATATCTGTCACACATAAATTTCTCTTCTTGTACAAGAAATTATACTACCTTTCTAAGTATAGAAAAGTATAAAATATTGAGACAAATTTTGGTTACTTTGAACTGCTAATTGTTGATTATAATAATGGTACATTGAAGAGAAATATGGATGCAATATAGTTTACACTGTCATGATTCAAGGTCTCCCAAAAATATTGTGTAATTTGGCTCACTAGTGGCACTGGTCTGTTTCACTTGTCCTCATGGCAAGCAAGGTAATGAAATAGGAAATTATTTGAGCCAAGTAATTTCATTGGAAGTAATTCAGTTCAATTGTAGTTTTTGAATCTCTCCAGGACAAGTCAAAATACACCTTAACTTACAAGTATCCAGAGTTCTGACCTTTTGATTTTTCATAATTTTTTTTTTACTGACATGAGTTATTCTTCCCACCCTTTTCCAGTTAGTAATTTGGATTCTTTCCTGAAGAGGATTTTTCCATGCACACCACATAAAGCTATCCATCAACTTCTTCCCATGCTTAGGTTTTTATTCATCTTACCAACACCGATTTTTCTTGGAAACAAATCAGAAAGGGAAACTACTAATGGAAAAGATATGACATGTCAACCAGTATAACTTCCTACAAACAGGATTACTTCTTATAATTTATTTAGTTTATTTTATTATATCTGACATCATCACAATACCACCATTATCCTTTAATCATAGAGTGACAATATTATCCTTGTTTAATGCTTAATATAATACTCAGTTTTATTTTTTCTCCCTTTCCAGAGTTGGAGGAAAAAATGAAGAGAAATATTTTGGCTGCATAATTCTCCTCCCATCCCTACCCATGCCAAGTCTTTTCCTTTGAGCTCTGAACCATTAACTCATTAACTCTTAGTGCACTCAGAGGCGTTACTAAGCTAAAGGGGATTTTCCTCACCAGGGAAGAAAAAGGAACAAAGCTATTTATCATTTTCTGGAGAAGAGAGAAAGGAAAACTATCCAAATATATTTTCTCTGATTAAAAACAGCTAGCACCATGATCCTCCTAATTACTATCTCCCTTCTCCAAACTTCCTTATCTATGACTCTTAACTCTCTCATCCAATTATTCAGCAAATATTTAAGTAGTTCATACTATGCAGCAGGCGTTTTTCTAAGCATAGGATTTAAAAAATTGAAATTCTATAATCTCAAACCTCAAAGTGATGGGCAAACAGATGCCAAACAACAACTATATACTACATAAAAAGTGACTCAATAGAGGAATGCACACAGTGCAACGGAGATCTGAAAAAACATTAACTCTGGGATTACAGAAAGGCTTCAGAGAAGGAGGAATTGACTTTGACTTGAGATTTGACGTGAAGAGTAACTAGGAGGAATTCATCAGGCAAGCTGGCCAAGAACTCTGGAGATTGACCAAAGGATTACAATAATACTAGGAGCATTTATTTAAGAAAAATAGATGATTTGGGACAGATGTCTACAATATGGCTAATTAAGACATTCCTCACTGTAACTCCCTGCTCAACAACAACATATGGGCATCCATCCACAGAAAAAAGTACCTTTGCGAGAGCTATGGGATCCAGCACTATGTGTCAAGGGACCTGAGAGGAGTCTTACCCACCCAAGTGTCAAGTAATAGGCATACAGACCTCAGTCTTGGTTGTGGACCCTGCACTGACCCATGAACTGGCTCCAGCTACTTTCAGTGCCCTCTCTCTTTGTCCTTTCCTGGAGAATACTGTCTTAGACAATCACTCATAGACAAGTGAGCCTTTGTGGAAGTCTAGGAGCTCAGCGGAGAACTTCCAACACATAGTTGGAACAAAAAAAATACAAGTTTGAATGCACTAGAGAGGGTAAGAGGAATAATTTGACTTTACTCACATCACCCCTCACCCAAGGTGGCACAGCTCCAAGCCAGGAGAGACCTTCTTGGCCCAAGATTTCTCCCAAAGGGGAAAGTAAGAGCATGTAAGTGAGCACTCAACTTCTCCAGCTGGGTGGAATGCTGCCACAAAGGCCCATTTCTCTCTCACCCCATCCAGAGTACTGAGTTGTGAGCTACACTAGTTGGGAATGTGAAGTGGCTGGGAGAGTGGCAAGTAGGACCCTCATATGGCATTAAAGGGCTGCAGATCCTAGTAACTGCATTGTGGACTTCATCAAGAAGCTGCCCATGAGATACTGGAGATACCTCATCTGTGGAACCCCCACCTGGCTGATGGGCACCCCCAGGGCTCTGTGCACCTCACCCACATGCCCTGTGGCCAACTCCCTGTGCAGGCTCCTGATGGTGGCAAGAATGAACTTTGGCAGAGGACAAGTGAGCATGTACAGAAAACCGACCTGAGTCTTCAGGCAAGAAAGAAACCATAAACTTGAGCTTTTTGAGCTTTAGCACCACCCTTAGGAAACCTCAATCAGGTTAATGGCTGACTTTTCATCAGAAACCATGGACACTAGAAAGCAATGGAATGACATTTTCAAAGTGCTGAAAAAGACAACCAAGAATTCTATATCTTACAAAAGCAGCTTTCAAGAACAAAGGAGAAATTAATTTATTCTCAGATACTAAAAGACTTTATCATTAGCAGACCTACACTACAAGAATTATTAAAGGGAGTCCTTTAGGCTGAAAAAGACACTAGATAGTAATTTGTTTCAACACAAAGAAATAAAAGCACTGGTAAAGATAACTACATAAATTAATAAAAGTGACAGTATACATATCTTTTTGTAAATCTTTTTATAGCTAATATTAAAGACAAATGTGTAAATCTATAATTATAAAACTATATTGATGAGATTATAATGTATAAAGATGTGATTTATAGGATAATAGTAGCACAAAGTTGGGGGAAATGGAGCTGTATTGGAGCAAAGCTTCTGTGTAATATTAAAATTAAGTCCATATTTATCTGAACTAGGTTGTTTAAGATATTAATTGTAATCCCTAGGATAATCACCCAGAGAATAAGTCAAAATATGGTAAAAGAAATGACATGTTTTAAAATAATATGTTAGAAAATTTATGTAACACAGAAGAAAGAACTTATAGAGGAATAGAAGAACAACAACAATAAAATAAACCTCCTAAGACATATAGAGAACAAATAGCAAAATGACAGATGCAAATACTACCTTGCCAATAACCACATTAAATATAAATAGGCTAAACTCTCCAATCAAAAAACAGACATTGGGCTAGCCCCATGGCCTAGTGGTTAAGTTCAGTGTGCTCCACTTCAGTGGCCTGGGTTTGGTTCCTAAGCATGGACCCACACCGCTTGTTGGCAATGGCCATGCTGTGAGAATGACCCACATACAAAATAGAGGAAGATTGGCGCAGATGTTAGCTCAGGGCAACTCTTCTTCAGCAAAAAAAAGCAGAGATTGGCAGAATGGATTTACTATATGCTGTCTACAAGATACCTATATTAGATTCAAAGACAAAAATAGGTTGAAAGTAAAATGATGGAAAAGTATGTACTACTCAACAGTAACCACAAGAGAGCTTGAATGGTTATACTAAAATCAGATAAAATATACTATAAGACAAAAATTGTTACTAAAGACAAGAGTGACATTTTATATTAATGAGTCAATTCATTAAGGTAATAAAACAGTTATGAATATATATCCACCTAAGAACAAAACCCCCAAATAAATGAAACAAAAACTTACAGAACTGAAGGGAAAGACAGACAATTCAACAATAATATTTGAAGACTTCAGTACCCCACTTTCAATAATGGGTAGAATAACTAGGCAGAATATCAAAAAAGGAAAAAAGATGAACAACACTATAAACCAACTAGTCTTAACAGACATCTGTTGATCACAGCCCAACAGCAGTAGAATACATCTTGCTCTCTAGAGCACATGAAACATTCTCCAGTATGGAAAATGTTAGGCCCTGAAAATACTTCCATAAATTTAAAATGATTAAAATCATACTACTATGTTCTCTGGCTACAAATGATATATTAATAACCTAAGAATGATGAGTTAAAATCTGACATGATCAAAATATGAAATCATTAAGTTTTTAAGCCGGAGGAAAAATTATGAGCATTTCTTTTAAGGAAAATTAATTCAATAAGTTGATTTAATATTCAGTGGAAAAAAGATTGTATAATTATGCTTATAATGATAATTGGAAATTTGTATGACCATGTTAGAAGGACTGAATCTAAGAATTCTTCTAAACACCTCACATTCATGAACAGATGTAATCTTTACTAAAGCTAAATGATATAGGAACTATTGTAATTATATTTCCATTTTATAGATAAAGAAATTCAAGATAAGGAATATTGATAATCTTGCCTACCATCACACATACCATAATTTGTTTATCAATTCTTCTGTTAATAGGCATCAGGGTTGTTTCCATTAAGACGCTGTTAAGAATACATCTGTCATTAACATTTGTACACAAGTGTTTTGTGGAACTATAGGTTCATAATTCAGGTCCTCTGAGAACCAAACATTAAAATGAGATTAGGTGTGCAAAAGATTTATTGATGGAAGTAACTGTGAAAGATAAAGGGGAGAATCAGAGAAGATAGAATAGCTTTCAGACCACATTGCAAATCTGATAGTTTGAAGGAAGGAAGTGGGAAGGATAGTTGCTAAGAGTGTTAAGCTGCTGTGTAATACCAAGAAAGTTTACCCAGGGTAATTATAAATGTCCTTAATCAGATTAGTGAAGTTGCTTTCTATTCCCGGTTTGCTGATAGTCTTTTTTTTTCTTTTTTTTATCATGAAAGGCATTAGATTTTATCAGTTACATTTTTTGTCTACTAAGATAATCACAGTCTTTTTTCTTCAGTTATTTTAATACAGTGAATTATATTGATTTTCAAATGTTAAACCAACCTTCCATTCCTAGGATAAATCTGTTTGATCATGATCTATTTCCTGAATTTCCTGGAATGATGCTTGAGAATCTCACTTAAAAAATCACGCCAGACGAATCTTAAGCACACTAATATTTGAGGACTAATATAATCCATATATGTCTTGCATATCCTTTCTTATAGCCATACTGTATATAGATAAAACCATGAGCTCACACCAAAACCTCCAATTCCTATGTAACAGAACAGAGTTTATTCTAGCTTTCTCCCTTTTGATATTTGTAAATCTTTTCTCATACAGTGAGAAACGTGGCTCTGTTTATCTTTAATATTTTATTTATTTGATCATTTTCCCTAGATGTAAACAATTTTTCATCTCTGCTGCCACCATATCATCCTTGTGGAATCTTCCTCACCCCACTTGAGCTTTGACTCCCAGTACCTCAGCCACCCTCCTCCACATAGATGCTCTCCTCAACTTCCTGGGCTTTAGCACCTCACGCTACACAGTCTCTCTGATTGGGCACCCTCCTCACTCTGCTCGGGCTCTGATTCTTCACTCAGGGCTATCCACCTTGTTGCATTGAATCCCTGTTTAGCCCACTTCAGCTCTGACAACTCATACTCGGCTGTCCTTCTACATGCGCTCCTCACCTTGCTTGGATTCTAATTGCTCACGGTAGACTATCCTAATTGCTTGGAAACCCTCCTTGGCCTTTTTGGCCTCTGACACCTCACACAAGGCTATCCCTTCTTAGGAACACTCCACTCACTCTGCTCTTTCTCTGACTCCCCACATCAGAAGTTGCCGTGTGTGCCTTCCTTCCTCATCCAGGAGCTGACACCCTGGGAGAGCTCTTCTACAGGGATGCCCTCCCACCTTGCTTAGGCTCTGACACCTCATGTTAGGCTGACCATCATGTAGACACCCTTCTTAACTCAGAAGAACTTGGAAAATATTTCCAAGGTATTCCTGATTTTTGGGAACCCTCCTCATACCACTCAGACTCTGACACCGCTCTGTGAGCCACATATTTCTCGTTGCAATGCTGACATAGTTACTTGCCTTGTTCTGCCTCATCCTGTGCTTTCAGGACTAAATTATTCAAAAAGAGAAGTAAAGGGAAAAGAAGATAAAGGAAGGAAAAGTGGAAGAGATAAAGAAAGAGGAAAATTAAGCGCTTGCCATAACCTTTTGAGGACTAGAAAGAGGAATCAGAGGTGTTATTTCCATTCCAGGCAGATTCCTGCCTGAATAAGCAGTGACACTGGATATACCATCTGGGAACCAGACATACCAGTATTAATTAGAGTGGCCTTGGAGGATGCCAATTAAAAACAAAAAACTGTATTGAGATAATTGACGTAACATAAAATTCACAGCTTTAAAGTGTGTCAATAATGTTCAATATATTCACAGATTTGTGCAACCGCCACTATAATCTAAGTTTAGAACATTTTCATCACCCCAAAAAGGAGCTCTGTACCCATTAAGTAGTCACTCCCCTTACCCACCTCCCAGATATAGGCAACCAATAATCTACTTTCTTTCCTTATAGATTTGTCTTTTCTGGACATTTCATATAAATGGAACCATAAAAAATGTGGTGTTTTGTGACTACTTTCTTTTATTTAGCTTAACGTTTTCAAGGCTCATCATGCCATAGCATATATCAGTACTTCATTTCTTTTTATTGCAAACAATATCCCATTGCAGGAATATACCACATTTTGCTTATCCACTCATCAGTTAATGGACATTTGGATTGTTTCCACATTTGACTATTATGAATAATGCTTCTACGGAATTCATGTGCAAATTTTTGTGTGGACATATCTTTTTCACACCTTGAGCACAGCATTGTGCCACATAATGATGTTTCAGTCAATACCAACCTTATATACAATGGTGGTCCCATAAGATTAGTACCATATAGCCTAGGTGTGTAGTAGGCTATACCATCTAGGTTTGTCTAAGTATATTGTATGATGTTGCATGAGGGTAAAATCAGTTAGTGATACATTTCTCAGAATGTATTCCTGTCATTAAGTGATGCATGGCTGTACTGTATTACTCTGCTCAAGCTACCATAGCAGAATACCACAAACTGTGTGGCTTAAACAACAGCAATTTATTTTCTCACAGTTCTGGAGGCTGGAACTCCAAGATCAAGGTGCTGGCTGGGTTGGTTTCTCGTGAAATCTCTTCTCCTGGCTTGGAGACAGCTACGTTCTTCCTGTGTCCTCACATGGACTTCTTTCTGTGCATATACACTCCTGGTGTCTCTTCCTCTTCTTATAAGGACCCCAGTCTACTTAAATTAGGCTCTCATCCTTATGATCTCATTTAACCTTAATTACTTCATTAAAGGCCTTGTCTGCAAGCAGAATCACATAGGAGGTTAGGGCTTCAACATTTGGAGGGGGACACAATTCAATCCATAACATTCCACCCTCTGGCCCCCTCAAATTAGTGTCCTTCTTGCATGCAAAATACGTTCACCTCATCCCATCAGCATCGAAAGTCTTAACCCCATTCTAGTTCAACTCTAGTACAAAGTCTCATCTAAATATCATCTAAATCAAGTAAAAGTGAAGCTCAAAGTATGATTCATCCTGAGGCAAAATTCTTCTCCAGCTGTGAACCTGTGAAACCAGATAAATTATGTGCTTCCAAAATACAATGGTGAGACAGGCATAGGATAGACATTCACATTCCAAAAGGGGGAAATCATAAAGAAGAAAGGGGTGACAGGTCCTAAGCAAGTCCAAAACCTAAAAGCAAATTCCATTAGATTTTATGGCTCCAGAATAATCCTCTTTGACTTGATCCTCTACCCTCTGGGCCCCCAGGGTGGGGGCCCTTCCTTCCAGGCCCACTTGAGTGAGGCCTCACTCTCAGGGTCCACAGGACAGCAGCCCCATCCCCTTAACCCTGGCTAGTGGCCCTGCTCTCTCTGCCATGGGCTGCAGCCAAGGGGTGACAGGTCCTAAGCAAGTCCAAAACCTAAAGGCAAATTCCATTATATTTTATGGCTCCAGAATAATCTTCTTTGACTTTATCCTCTACCTCTGGGCCCCCAGGGTGGGGGCCCTTCCTTCCAGGCCCACTGGAGTGAAGCCTCACTCTCATGGTCCACAGGACAGCAGCCCCATCCCCTTAACCCTGGCTGGTGGCCCTGCTCTCTCTGCCATGGGCTGCAGCCTTGCCCCAGAGGCCCTGGGCAGAAACAGTGTGATCTTCGGAAACCATGGAGGTGGCCCACCTTCTGTAACGGAGGAGGAGCAGCCTTGCTTCCCAGGCCTGTGCACTCTGGGCCTGTGGTGGCAATGAATTAATTAAAATTCTGTCCATAACATATACCTAGGAGAGGAATTACTGGGTCATACGGTAACTCTATGTTTAACCTTTTGAGGAAGTGGCAGATGCTTTTCCAAAATGGCTGAACTATTTCACATTCTCAGCAATGAATGAGAGTTCCAATTTCTCCACATCTTCAGCAATATTTATTGTTTGAAGCTTGTCATTTTAAAGGAACTCTTGAGCACACTCACCACCATCATAGTTTTAACCACAATCTCTCACATTCTTTCCTCTGCTCTTTACTAACTTGTTTGCCTTTCTCTATCATTCCTTCTCACCAAGCTAGTGCCAGCTGACACCAGAAGGCAAAATATAAAAGAGACTTTGTGAAGCTATTTAGGTTTTTTATTTGTTTAAGGAAAACTTCGTTTTTAGTATTATGACATTTGCCATCACTTAGCTAATTTGGTTTTGCAAGGGAAGCTGTCTGAAGCTGGTTAATTTTGCTGAGACACTCTCCCTTCTGTTTCCTTCCAAATAGTTACTGATTTCCTAGAGTTTACCTAGGTGAGCCTCAGGCAAGGATTGTCTAATGTCAGAGCATTTACACATGAGCAGAAAAGTCCATTTTAAAAATATCAATATAACTAATTAATATAATAGTAAAAATTATGTAATTGTTCAGTAATTTGTGCTGTTTACTTAACAAATTAACTTGCAGTTTTAAAACAAATTTATGCCCTTATAATAACCTCTTCATGGGCACCAATATGGGACACATCTAAATACCAAGGGAAAAATAAATGAGGTAGTATAAATATTTTTTATTCAGTTAACTGTGAATTTTCTTAATAGCCCAAGTAAAACTTGTGCTTCTGGTTGCCAGCTGTGTAGTTCCTGTCTGTAATTTTTTTTTAAATGGTTCTATTTTGGTTCACAGTGGTCACATAAACCTGGGATATCCTCTTTAATTTCAGTTAAAGATTATCAATATCAGACTGGAATTATGTCATAAAGGATCATTGACTGATTCATTAGAGCTGGTGTTGTAATGTTTCTTCAACTCATAAAATGCATGTACTGTGAAGCCAGAGCTTCAAAGATTTTCTGATACACAGATTTTTCCGTAGTAACAGAGATGATCTTGTCATTTTGTAATTTACTAGACTGAAGTAATTCCCAGGCAAAGCACATGTTTGAGAAAGTGAGCAGATGCTCACAACAGGCATAACAAATTCCAGGCCAAAAGTAAAGACATTACAAATGCCTAAAATTGCAGTCTTTATCTCTAAGGCAGGTGTTTCAAAACTGGACTGGTCCCAAATACTTTTTTCCTTTTTGGTTATTGTTTTTCTAGAAGAAGTTGAAAAGGATGTTAAAGATAAGGCAGGTGTTAAGATAAGATTCCTCACCAAGAATGACTCATCAACAGCCAATCAGGGGTTTTGTATCTGTGAACATGACCAAG